>NC_086320.1:185359337-185451837 GCF_036172605.1 Pelobates fuscus | reverse complement strand
AAGTTAAAAATAATTATGGGGTATACCCTTTATTTAGCCGCTTACGGACAAAACAAAAACACAGTGTAATAATAGTGAAAAACTCGTGTAAACTATAAGTGAATTAAAAACTGGGTGGATGCAGTTTGGATATTCCCCGGCAGTAGTGAGGGTGGCAAAGGAAAAATATCTGAGATATAGTATTAAGTACAAGATACGGTATATAGTATAGTCTATATTCGGTCAGATATTTAAGGCACCCTAACCCTACATGCATGAAGGGCTTAGTAGATATCCCGGCTATTAGACGTATTATATATATGACTCTCCTCTAGTCTTCAATCATTTAAGAAGTGCCTCAAAACCCCATCTCTTTAGGAAAGCTTATGGCCTTCCAGAATAACATCTACCTCACATACCTGTCTCTTGCTCTCTCCTAAAGGACAGCACTTTACTCTCTCCTCCAGCTCTCCTCTTCACTCCCACCTTATTTGATTGCAATTTCCTGTTCTATTGTGTTTTATACCCCACCTCCTATAGACTGTAAGCTTGTTTGAGCAGGGTCCTCGTCAATCTATCGTTCCTGTACGTTTTCTTGTAATTGTCTTATTTATAGTTAAATCCCCTCTCTTATAATATGGTGAAGCGCTACGGAATCTGTTGCCACTATATAAATGGCAATAATAATTATTATTATTTTAAATTAATAAAAAAAAATTTGAAAATAATAATTCATTCGTTTTTATTTATAGAATCAGTAATACTCAGTAGAGGATCCTCCATATTCAGATTTCTCTACAGTATTTACCCCAAATTATTTTTTTTACCAATTAAACAATCTATTATGTAAGTGTTGATATATATCCATGCATGAGCTATACTGTTAGACTTATTACATTTTTAGTTATATGAAATTTTCGATTTTGTATAGAAAGAATAGAGTGAGCACGTATTCATTATATCTAAGCTTTTGAAAAATAATCACATTTTAATTTGAGTTATAAGGTAGAATAAGAGCCCTTTGAATAATTATGTTTGATTTGGTCATATAAATGTCTATACCTATATTTTAAAATCAATTTCAATAAGAGGGGTGAAACCTTATACTTTTGGACAGGGGCATGTTATCCTCCAATATTTACCACTATAACTACTATAATTATATGATTCATAGTTATATCTTATCATGTTATATTTATTCTTTTATAATATTAAATCCGGTAGGTATGTTAAATCCGGTATTTAAGTATTCTTCAGGGTTAAATGTTCAAGTGCCATCCTCACTAAATGTTCCCTTTGTAATTGAATTACTTAAACTCCATTTTTCAAATTTTCATGTACAATTGCAATGTGTTATTTATGCCTAATAAAAGTGCCTTATATATTTTATGATTTATTTTTTTTGTGCTATAATTCTTGCTCCTCTACTGTTCTTAAACAATAACCATAAATTGTAGAGGACAATTACATAAACATTCAAGGATCACCTATCCAATGAATTCCCTACTTCCTCTATTTAAATTTGCTTTTCCCGTTTCTTTATTCTCCCATTCCCTTTTTCCTTCCCCTCCCTTTTTTGTTATATGAAAAAAAAAAAAAAGATTCAGTGGAGCTATTCAACAGACAAGGAATAAACCATCTAGATTTGAAACAAGGGGTACCCGCCCATATCAGAGGAAAGCATTGCTGACTATTTAATATTTTTTGATGTAATAAAGTATATTTTTTTTGAAAATTTCAGAGTCCCGGTACATTACGTTTTATAACTATATTTATATGTATACTCAAATTACTAAAAGATGTCTAAATTCTTCTTAATCTTTTTACCTTGCTCCCCCAAAAAAGCCCAATAATCCCATGTCCAATGTGCTGATGCAACTTCTGAAATAAAAATGGTTTGTGTAGATTGAGCTTCAATGGCAGGGAAAAACTTTCTAAGGCTTTCTCATATTAAGTAATTTCAGTGAGAACACTGAGCAAGTTTTACTTATTTTGAGACTTGAGTGGCTTTTGTAGAAATTAACACACGTCTTCATAATAAAGGCAGGTTTATCATCTCCAAAATAATAATATGGAGGTCATACTGGTGAAACAAGTTCATTTATTATGATTAACAGGTTTTTCTCATTAAGGAAGGCTTATAAATTAGTTTTTGAAGCACATTTGTTGGGCAATTTCTCTTGAGCAGTCAAGTTCTTGATTTATTCGTTTTTTACTTCATAGAACCACTGAAAATAAAGTGTGTAGGAGTATTCTGATTCTATTTGGAGGTTGAAATATAGTAGCATTCAAATCAGCAATAAATACATGAATATCCTCAAAATTTATTTTATTTATTTATTTCAAGAAATATTTTTAACATTTCATTTATAGTATATAATAAACGGTTTGGGGCATTAGTTTGTGTTCATTGTAAAGCTAAATATGGAAAGGAAACTACAATGTAAGCATATTTTCTACATGACTTCCAACATATTATTACAATGTTTATTGACTAAAGGGTCATATTCATTTATTTATGGTTTAGAATCCTTAATGTTAATTTATTTTTTTACATTCATATTGAATATTTCAAAAATCAAAAAGACTTTACTGTAAGTTTTCAACCAAATTGGTTGTCATTTTTAGGAAAAACATTTTTTGTGAGGTAACACACTACTCCCACCATGTACATTTAATTACCATTCTCATTATTTTAGTAAAAAAAGTATTCAGCTCAAGGGAATGATTTAAATTATATCATTAGAAAACTGTGATGATACAGTATTATTCGAAGAAACAGACCAGGACCAAATAGAAATATCTCCCCAAACTAGACTGCATTTAGCAGAAGCACTAGGATGGGCTCAACCAAGCGGTCAAGTTAACTGTATACCCATGCAGTGCAGCACCGAGCTATGAGAAGGAGATTTCTGTTCACTTCCTCCCAGAGCACACAGAGCAGTCAGGAGCCAACAGCCTGGACCAGTCAGCTCCCTGCTTGACCCACAAGGAAGCTACAAAAGACATGCAAATAGGAGTGTGACAAAAATATGTATTTGTATATAATCATGCATTATAGCAGTGCGTAATTATATAGTGGTGTGTGCATGGCTACGTGCATCAGAGTAGCGGTCAATATGGATCAGAATATGTATGCATATGCCTGAGTATGTGCAATAGTGTGTTTTTTGTGTAGGGGTGTATTTCTGTTTATCATTGTTTGGCACTGTATATCTGTAAAATGTGTGTATTTTGCAATGTATATCTGTTTTAATATTTGTGTCTAACAGTGGGTATTTGTGTGTTTTTCAATATATATATATATGTGCAGCTGTGAAAACATGTCTGTGAGAGAGCATCTATGTATGTGAGTTTGTTCTGTAAGTGACCCTGCAATTTCTGACAGCCATGTATATCTGTGTGTTTATTTACAGTCTGTTTAAACTCTCATTTTTCTTTGTATACTTTTAGACATGGTTTTTAGCCTCTCCATTGATGGATGCAACAGATGCAGCATTAATCATTACTTGCTGGTCATCCTCTTTTGTACATTTGCTTCTTATGAATTTGTAAATTGCATACACAATGATTACAACACTTGGGACTCCAGCGAGAACTACAATTATTGCATAAATCCAGCTTGAATAATTTTCTTTTTTTGCTTTTGGAAATTCATCCTGAAAGAAAGAAAGGGGTAAAATTATTTATTTATAATTCTTATTAATGCAATAAAACAAGAAGGGAAATGAAATGGTATTTAAAACACATAATAGCACATAATCAAGTATATTTCAGATCACTCTTTGGCAATTGGGCCATTGATAAAGGTAATTTTTCTGAAACGTTGGGTTCTGATTTGTTTTTTAATCCGGTGTCCCTCTCTTCTCACACCATTATCTTGAGTTATTTGTTTTTTGTTTGGTATGTATTCAGACTACTACTTTTTTTTTAAATTTTCCTTTTTTGTGACTTTCTTGGATTTTATTGGTAATTTAGATATATGATGTGTTTCCATTGTGTGTGTGTGTGTTAATATTGTTTTTCTTTTGAGATCCTTTGGGATCATTGTGTATATACGATAATGTCTATATATAGTTTTGTGTTTTTGTCACTTTAGTTTGATGCATGGCCTATGTGTGCATATAAATATATGTGTATATTTAGTATATTGATCTATTTTTATTGTGGCAAAACTAGCTACTTCATTATCTAAAAGACTGGGTGTATTCGTTAATTTTCCCTTGTAAAGACTATGGGCATTCATCTGCCGGTTCCTCGAACAGGATTAGGATATATTGTTGTGAAACTAATAAAATGCCGAATGGGAGACCACACAAGGGAGTGGTGTGTTTCCCAATAACAACTAGCAACATTGGGAAACCGCAGAACTCTAATGATTTAATGGGTGGCTGCTGTTCGTATAACCGAACACGTGGCGGCGGTCATTTTTGCTCACGAACACCCAGCTGTGTTTGGTCGTCGAGTGCATGGAACTATAATCTCAACTCGACCACGCAAACACCACTGGATGTCCATGCCGTTCGTATAAAAATATCCATTCGTCGAAATAAAACGGCATTCAGTAAAATAAACGCCACAAACTTCCCATACCCAGTTAACCAATACATTCATGTATCTTGTTACAAAATGCCTTTTGTAACTGTCTCTTTAGGTGACAAATTGCCCTGCTTCCCTGCATTATGGAGAAGCCTTATTGCCAGCCTCCTTCCTCATGACTATGGCCCTGGTGTGTATGGCCCTTTAAGAACACTCTGAGCATATTGGGGCTTATGGACTTTTATGGGACTGGTGCTGGCCCTTTAAGCCCATTTTTGGGACAGAGGGAAAATTGTGACAATTCCCCTTTAAGACAGTGTCCCCAAACTTGGTTAAATTACTTTTTTCATTACTATTTTCCACTTGGTTCAGTAAATGGGGCTTACTGAACCAAGTACATCACAGGCGGACCACCCAGAAGTGGAAGTGTGCAGGCAATTTACCTCCCAGGCTGGGTGCCTGCTGTAAGTAAATTGCCGAACGCTGGGTGGCCCCCGTTCGCGCAAACGAACATGTGGCGGCACCATCTTTATTCATTAAAATACGGTCAGTGGTGTGTGCAGCCAAATTCATGGAACTAAAATCGGCTGCACATATCCGCGAACACCGCTAACCTGTACCTTCTCCCATACTGAACTTTCAGCCGCAGAGACTAAGTCCCATTCATTTTTTTCAGCCTGAATCTATGGAACTGTTTTGGGCATGAAAATGTGCTTGCGGTCGGTCATAAAGGACCTCTGTCTAACTTTTGATCTACTGAACGGATTTTTATGATTTTTGAGTATGTTTATATTTAAAGGATGCTGATTAATAATATTTTTATGAAGATTGGATGTATGGTTTTAAAGTTAAAATGTATTAAAAACTGTATTTTTCCTGATACCCACTCTCAAAATGGACACTTGCAAGAAAGGGTCTGGCCCAACTGTCTTCCAATGGAGAAATGCGGCGACTAGACTCAGACTGCATAAAGCTAAGGGACTCCCACTTTACTTTATTTTTGGGGATAAATATTACATTAAGGTTGTAATGGAGTTCCAATCCCCTGACTAGGTATCTCCGCTGATTCCACTCCGAAGCAATAAAAAGCGCTGCTCAGTGTTCATAAGCGCTGCTTTTTGGTATTGGGATCTGTAAGGTTCGGAATAGATATTGCAGCTTGGGTAATAGTGTCATCTTTAGGGCTGCTATACGACCTAACCACGATATAAATTTCCCCTCCCAGTCTTGTAGCGTCGATTTGATGGATGAGAAGATATGTCTGTGATTTTAAGGCCTAAGAAGGGTAGAAAGTCTGTGCGCCAGTCTAGTGGGAAGTTTTCTTGAAGTCTTGCCAGTTGTGGTCTGGAGATATTTATTCCCATGGCTTGTGTTTTCTTAACGTTCAGTTTATAGTATGAGTATTTCCCGTATAATTCTATCTGTTTTACGAGGTTGGGCATTGAAACGTGTGGTTCGGTTATTGTGAGGAATACATAATCCGCGAAGAGACTTAATTTGTACTCTTCACTGCCCAGCTTGACACCTTTAATTGAGATTTAATTTCTTATTTTGCTGGCCAACGGTTCTAGCGCTAGTACGTACAACAAGGGCGATAGTGGGCAGCCTTGTCTTGTTCCGTTCGTTATTTCGAAGGCCTCCGAGCAGAAACCTGCATTAACAATCTTGGCTGTGGGGTGGCTATACAGGGCATGAATTGTTCTGAGAAATTGTTCTGGGAAGTTAAACTTCTGGAGAACTTCTTGGAGAAATGGCCAGCTGAGATGATCAAAGGCTTTCTCTGCGTCCAATGATATTAAGAGACTTTCTTTCCCCATCCTATGTATGCTATGCATAAGGTCTAATACCTTACGAGTGTTATCTGATCCCTGTCTCCCTGCTCCCTGCTTGTGGACCAATGATGGTAGTATCTTGCTTAATCTTTGAGCATGTACTTTGGCGTATAATTTAGCATCTGTGTTCAAAAGTGAGATTGGACGGAAGTTGGGGCAGTGGCAATGTGTCGGTGGTTTGCCCGGTTTGGGGAGTGTGATAATATGCGCCATTAGTAGTTCTTGGGGTAACGTTCCTAATTGTGTGGCTTGGTTAAATAGTTGTGCTAGGTGTGGTGCTAGGATCGTGCAGAGAGTTTGGTAGTACATGTTAGAAAAGCCATCTGGGCCTGGAGCTTTATTTTTTGGTAGCGATTTGATTGTATTATCTATGTCTTCTGCAGTAATAGGTGCTATTAAATCCGCTATTTGGGTGTCTGTTAATGATGGCAATTGGATGTCCTCTAGGTACGTGCGGATGTCCCTACTAGTTTGTTCTACTATGCCTTCTGCCTGTTTTAAGTTGTACATTGCTTGGTAATATGAGACGAAGGCTTTACTTATGTCTACTGGTGATACGGCTTTCTTGTTGTTATGGTCTATGACGTACTCGATTCTATTCTTTGCTTCTCTGCGCTTGAGCCTAGACGCCAATAGTTTACTGGCTTTGTTGCCTTGTGTGTATTGTTGCATGTTGAGTTTTCTTAAATTGAAATTCACTCTTTGTAGAGTGTGCTCCTTAAGCTTGTCTTGTAGGTCTTTAATTGTGTTTTGTAATGCGTCAGTTGGTTGTGTTTTATGTTGTGAGGTTGCCTCTTGCAATTGTTTGTGCCAGCTTGACCACTGTGCCTGTGTGCTATGCTTGTGCTGCGCTGCTCTTTTTAGTAGTAATCCTCTGATAACTGGTTTGTGTGCCTGCCAAATCGTGCTCATTGGCATTTGTTGAGAATGGTTGTTTTCAAAGTATTGTGTGATTTCTATTGCTAGGGAGTCTATGAATGACTTATCATTTAGTAGGGATTCATTAAGTCTCCTGGGCTTTTGTGCTTGTACTCGTATTGATCTTTGATCGTCAGTGTCACTGCTGCGTGATCGGACCAGCTGATCGTTTGTATGTTGCTGTCTGCTAGTTGATCGAGGTGTTGCCTGTGGATGTGGAATCTATCTATTCTTGTGTAGGTCTTGTGTGGGGCGGAGTAATATGTGTAATCCCTTTGGTTTGGGTGCAATACTCACCATGTGTCATATAGTTGGTAGTCGTCCATCATTTTCTTATATGAGGTGCATGTGGAGAGGAGTTTTGCTCTTTGCTTAGAGGTCGAGTGTGTGGTAGTATCCCAAGAGGGATCCATAATGTGGTTGAAATCTCCGCAGAGGATCAACATGCCTCTTTGGACCCGTGTTATTTTAGTCAGTAACTTGTGAAGGAAATTACGTTGGTCAATGTTTGGGGCATAGATCGATACTATGGTATATTCTACGTTATTTATCATGCATAGTAGTAGAATGTACCTCCCCATGGAGTCTATGTGTGACTCATGATGTGTGAATGCTACCATGTTTTTGATGAGGATTGACACTACTTTGGATTTGTGCCCCTTGACTGAGTGGTACTGGTGAGGGTAAAGATCTAGTCTGAGCTTGGGGCATGTTTTGAAGTGAGTCTCTTGAAGGCATGCAATATCAGCCTGTTCTTGTTTCAGGTCTCAAAATAAACAGTGTCTTTTGTAGGGGGTGTTTAACCTTTTTACGTTATGGGAGTATATTTTCATTTTGTGGTTCTGTTGCTTTTACGCTGGGTTTTCTTTGTCTATGATTTGGTGTGCGTTTTGGTTTAGTTGCTCTGTGTGAGCTTTCCGTGTGTGACTTGTAACCTGATATATTGGGCTAAATCGTACTCACACAGTCTGTCTTAGTTTGCAATGCGTTTGCTTGCTTTGTATTGCGCTGTCCTGATTTCGCGGTTTAGGGAATTGGGTTGTTGGTGTAACTAGGGAGGGTCGGGGGTGGAACAAAATAGTAATACTAACTATTAATACCCTAAATTGGGCTTGAGTGCAGAGCGCGTGCACTATGTGAGAACGTGGTGGGGGTTTAAACTTACAGTACAGTAGTAGTGTCCGATCCTTTTCGGTGCATGACAGGGTTTTCTCTTTTAGGTTAGTGAGCATGGTCCCATCTCAGTGGGGTGTGTTGGAGCTTTCAACTCTGGTGTTGCTCATTATAGTGGTTTTTTATTTTATTTTTTATTTTTTTTGTCCTTGGTGATAGCCGCCCCTTCTGTGTGACAGTTGGGTGAATTGTGTAATTTCAGTAGCGTCTTTCCCCCTCCCTGGGTGGTATTATGTTGTGTCACTAAGTATTATAATAGGGTCCAGGTGTAGTATGTGGGTGGGTTTTTAGCGTATGTCGTCCTTCCTACTGTCTGTGGTAGGTGGTATTTAACCGCTCAGTGAACTCATCCTAGGACGTGGCATATCACAATTACACATTATGTCAGATTGTAACTAAATAAATAAACTTTAAACTTTAACATTCCCTATTATCTAAGTATGTGCATTCTCAGCATGTTACTTTTCTCCTGATCATTGTTTCTATCCCCTGGATCAATTCAGCTTAATGCAGTTATATCTACATTTCGGGCTGAGATTATCTAGTTAAATACATTACAACAGAAATTGTATTCAAACCATGAGCCGTCATGTCTGGTCTTGGGAAGTCCATTCATCTTTGGGCTTTCTTCCAGTCCGAGGATATTCTTTGCGAGGGCTGCATATTCTCTGGAAGTTGTTGCGTGGTGATGCCCCAGGATTTTAGAGCCCGTTTGCCATCCTCCGGTGTCAATATGGTGGTAAGAGTTCCATTTCTATTGATGATTAGACGAACTAGATAGCCCCAGCGGTACGGGAGCCTCTGGGTCCGTAGGGCCTCCGTGACTTCCTTAAATGCTCTGCGTTTTTGGAGGGTAAGTGCTGAGACATCTGATTATAACTGAATGGGTCCATAACCTTTTGGCAGGTCTCCTCGTGTTCTCGATGCTTGCATAATGGTGTCCTTTATATGATTGTAGTGTAGTTTTGCTAACACGTCTCGTGCGGCTTCTGCTGGTAAAAATTTCGGCCTGGCCACTCTATGCGCTCTGTCGATGAGCAGCATGTCTGCAGGTATGTCCGGCCCTAGCTTTTAAAACAAGCCTGTTAAAAACTCTGTTATGTCCGGGTGCTTCACATCTTCTGGGATGCCTCGAAACCTTATATTTTGGCACCAGGTCCATTATTTTAGAGTCAATTTTATATACTGCAGTTTATTAACCCCTTAAGGACCAAACTTCTGGAATAAAAGGGAATCGTGACATGTCACATATGTCATGTGTCCTTAAGGGGTTAAAGGAACACTATAGGGTCAGGAAAACAAACATGTGTACCTGATCTTATAGTGTTAAAACAACTATTTAGGTCCCTTGGCTTCACCTTGACTCCCTTAAACATTGAAAAATGCCACTTTATGCCAGTGCCGCACAGATCCGGCGGCGCTGGTCCTGTTGGTGCTCGAGTCTCTGCACATGCTCCGCCATGTCATTTTGAGCCTCCGCGTATTTTCCGATTATGTTCTCCATCCCGGCTGTGCGGTCGCCCAGAACTTGCATATCCTTTCTGAGGTCCGCTAAAGTGCTATTAATGTTGGCTAGTATTTTGTCTGACATAGAATCTAGGCACTTTTGCAGTACTCCTTGTGTGATCGGTAGGTTCTCTGTCGGGTCTTTCTGCAGCGGCAGCGTGTCATCCCCGTCACCATCTTGTTCGCTCTCTTGCATTGCGGCCTGCTTGGGATGTTGAGATCTCGCTCCAAAAAATGCGCTTTTTTCCCCTTTGTCCGGGTTCTTGGTTTTGTTTTTTGTTTGGGACATCTTTAGGTTCCCTTTTCTCTGCTTTCCCTGTATTTTCGCTGGTAAAAAACACTTATAATGGGTCTGTATGAGCAGAGCTCTGGCTACATGCGACTGTCCTCGTCGCGGGTCAGACCACGCCCCCCACATCTGGCCTTTTAATGAGAAGCCTCTGTTTAAAGGTCAATGCCAGGTGAAAGGGGTGGGGTTTGGAAAGGCTGCAAATAGACAGGTCTGCAGTTTTTGTAAACTGAATTATTTATATTCCCACATAGAAAACATGCACAAAAATATAGTATATCTAAAAATATAGTATGTCTACAAAATTGTAAAAATAAAATTCAACAGTGTTCCTTAAGCTAGAGCACTTCATATATGAAATTGTCCTTATATTAATAATAATAATAATAATAATAATAATAATAATAATAATGTTGCAGTGCATCACTTACATAGTTTGGATCCCAAATGATATAGGATAATTCCTGGGTAACTTTTACCACAAAGTAGAAGAAGAATATGACTATCATAATAAGAGGACTAATAACTCTCCATGTAGCCTGCCAAAAAATATTTGGCTTATGTCCAATCATAAATTTGATGTCGTTGTTAAATCTAGAAATACACAAAATATATATCATGTTACAGTTTTTCATTGTTTTCTTGATTATTTTTAAAATAAGTGATTAGTACACAACATATGAAATACAATGAACACAAAGATATTAATTTTTTTTTACGAACTCACAATAAGGGTTCTCTGCCATGATATCCACCAGGGTGCTTCAGTTTCTGTTTGCATTATTCTGCTTCCTGACCCCTTGCCTGGAATGAGCAGTACTGATCCACCGGCAACCCTTTCTCAATTAGGGTCAGCTGCATCTTATTAGCAGGCTGTAAAAGCGAGCCCTGCCTGAAACCTATGATTTGGACATTTTGCCTGTTTGGTGTTTCCTGACGGATCTCTGCTTCGCTACTGACTGATTTCCTGGACTCTGACCTCTGCCTGCTTTACCAACTACACTACTCTGCTGCCAGCCCTGACTTCTGCTTCTCATCTGACCCTGCTTTTGGATTTCCCCTTAATCTGTACTGCGCTTTTGGGTTTTTTCCTCCTTTCTGTGCCATCTCCTGCAACTGGGCTCCAACTCCTGGAAAACTGTTACTTAAGTCCCCAGGTGACTGTTACAGTTTGTATGTTACCAAACTCTAATAAGTTGTCAAAGATAGTCTGTCAGAGAGGGAATTATCGTTTAACAGGTAGGGGACAAAGCAGTAATTTATAAAATTCCCTACTCTGTTGTGCCTCCGAGGGCACCCCTTAACAAATTCTAAAACTCTCCTCCCTTCTCTTGTAACTAATAGTATGTCTATAAGTCCATCTCGTGGTGGAAGAGCGATCTCCCAAAAGGAATCCCTATGCAGGTAAGTAGTGATAGGAGATAAAAAAAAATAAATGAAATAAAATTAAATGAATAAATGAAAAGAGTAAAGCTGGTAAAGTCTGGTGCATCTTAAAGCATATCGTCCCATATCAGTGATACCAGCATTTACTCTATACAAGTCCCGAAACGCATTTCAGTTCCCGGCGAACATAGCGTGTTCGCCATGGATGGCGAACATATGCGATGTTCGGTCCGCCCCCTATTAATTTACTAATACTAAGTAAAAATTACTTAGTATTAGTAAATTGTGCCTCTCCTTGCAATACCGCGAGTAGGGGCATGTCTATTAAACAGTGAGCAGCCTGTGCCCCCCCCCCGGCCCCCAACCCTGAGCGGTGGGTGGGGGCCCTAAAAATAACAATAAGGGGGGACCTATTGTCCCCCCCTGGCCCCCACCCCTGAGCCGTGGGTGGGGGCCCTTAATACAAAGGGGGGGGACCCTAGTCACTCCTCCCCCCCAAAAAAAAATGTATCTCCCTACCTACTCCCCTCACCCTAAAAATAATGAGGGGGGGACCTTTAACTATTTCAAGCCATCCAATCACAGTGCTCTGTGTCATTTTACACAGCGTGGGAAAGTTCTTTGGAATTTTCCCACGCTGTGTAAAATGACACAGAGCACTCTGATTGGCTTAAACCAGCCAATCAGAGTGTTCTGAGCCTAATTGCAGGGCGGGGCAAGGCTTTATAAGCCTTCCCCCGCCCAGCAGAGCTCAGTCTGCGCGTAGCCCTCCATGGGTGAACATGGATTTTTTTTTTGTGCGCTCGTTTTTATTTTTTATTTTTATTGCGTAGGTGATTATGGATTTTTATTTGGCCTTTTTTGGGGCTGAAAAAAGAAGTTTGTAGAAGAAAGAAAACATTGAATGGTAAATTGTTTTTATCTAATTTTTTTTTACAGGTTTTTAGTTAAAGGTCCCCCCCTCATTATTTTTAGGGTGAGGGGGGTAGGTAGGGAGATATTTTTTTTTTGGTGTGGGAGGAGTGACTAGGGTCCTCCCCTTTGTATTTAGGGCCCCCACCCACCGCTCAGGGGTGGGGGCCAGGGGGGACAATAGGTCCCCCCCTTATTGTTAATTTTAGGGCCCCCACCCACCGCTCAGGGGTGTGGGCCGGGGGGGACAATAGGTCCCCCCTTATTGTTAATTTTAGGGTCCCCACCCACCGCTCAGGGGTGGGGGCCAGGGGGGGACAATAGGTCCCCCCTTATTGTTAATTTTAGGGCGCCCACCCACCGCTCAGGGGTGGGGGCCGGGGGGGAAAGTAGGTCCCCCCTTGTTGTTAATTTTAGGGCCCCCACCCACCGCTCAGGGGTGAGGGCCGGGGGGGACAATAGGTCCCCCTTATTGTTAATTTTAGGGTCCCCACCCACTGCTCAGGGGTGGGGGCTGGGGGGGGACAATAGGTCCCCCTTATTGTTAATTTTAGGGCCCCCACCCACCGCTCAGGGGTGGGGGCCGGGGGGGACAATAGGTCCCCCCTTGTTGTTAATTTTAGGGCCCCCACCCACCGCTCAGGGGTGGGGGCTGGGGGTGACAGTAGGTCCCCCCCCCTTATTGTTATATTTAGGGCCCCCACCCACCACTCAGGGGTGGGGGCCGGGGGGGACAGTATGTCCCCCCTTATTGTTATCTTTATGGCCCCCACCCGAACCCAGGGGGCCGGGGGGCGGGGGCAGAAAGAGTCCCTGTGGGTTTTAAAATTCGCCTGCCTATTGAAGGCTATGGCGGTTCACCCGGTTCGCCCGGTTCGCGAACATTTGCGGAAGTTCGGGTCCGCCGTTCGCGAATTTATGTTCGCGACATCACTACTTATATTGAATATTGGTAACCGAGATTTGTGTGGCTTGGTAGCTGTAAAGTAACAGTTTTAAGTAAACAGTCCTTAGATAGAATAAAGGACATGATAAATGACAATATATTATTATTATTTTTAATATTTATATACACCATTTATAGTCTCCTGTCCCCTGTGTGAAAGGACTAAATCCTTCATAGACTCCAATATATAACGAAAGCTTGCTTGCTGTCCATCATTGCAACAAAGTTTCAATTTAGTAAACTGACACACTTAATCTCACCAAGATCAATGTACTTAGCAGCTACAATCGTAAGGCTGCAAAATGAACGAAAATGTCTGAGTCTAAACACAACAGAGAGGTTGATTTAGGGAGCACTGGATTGAGTTTTTAAGAACTCATACTTATAATGGTTTAAATGAAATATATCCTGCTGTATGTTTTAATAAAAGGACTCTAAGGTATATTAAATGTTTGTTTTATGCCTGTTTATAGGAAATTAGTTAACCATGTGTGAGTCCCTAATTATTGTTAGGCTAACAGCAAAAAACTATAATTATATACATTTTGAAAAATCCAATTTGATTGCTCAACTGAAAAAAGAGGATTGATGTATGAATAAAGCTACTTCCAGGAACAAGGATTGTTTAAAAGAAAAAAATGTTTTTCCTCCTTTGTTGAAATTGATAGGGCACAGAGATTTCTGTGCTGCCTTCTGATTTGTCAATCCAATTAGTACTAGCTATTGGTTTGCAGAAAAAATAGCCATAGCTTTTATTTGAAATTAAATTTGTTACTGAAATTTTGTTGTTATTGACACACTGATTATGGTGAAAGTGACCTCTGCTACATATGAGAGGAACAATATAATATTATGTAAATAATACATATATATATAGCATGGATGAATGGGGTAAAATTAAACTCCTCATTCAATCTTTAGGGAACAAGGTTTGAAATGTATAGATCCAGCGTGATTCTGCCTTCAATGACAGGAGACTGAAATTTCCTTTGCGGTGATTAAGTTGTAGTTTCTGTATAACTTGAAACTTCAAGACTCGAGGGTTATTGTCATGATTGAGTCTCACATGTCTTGCCACCGGAGTGTCCACATTGGGATTTGAAATTGATTTTACATGTTGTAAAACTCTACGTCGCAGTTGCCAGTACGCCTTGCCTATATACTGAAGGCCACACGTACACATTCATGTAATAAGAGATATGACATTAGTAGAACTACAGTTCACACATGTGTTAATGGTGACCTCCATATAAGTCGGTTTGCTGGTTACTGTTTTTGTGAGGATGATATATTTGCATGCTTTACAATGCCCACATTTGTAAAGACCCCTAGTAGGTTGGAGCCAAGTTGTGGATACTGATGTCGCGAACATAAAATTTAGGGTCACTTGGCAGATATGGATTGACACCTATCCTAAGGATCCCTGATACACACTGACACAGAGCAGAATAGGGACTGTTCCCCCTACATAGGGTCACTTGGCAGATTTGGATTGACACCTGTCCTCAGGGACCCTGATACACACTGGGGGGGACCTACTGTCCTCCCCCTCGCCCCCACCCCTGCGCGGTGGGTGGGGGCCATAAAAAATGAGGGGGGACCTACTGTCCTCCCCCCGGCCCCCACCCCTGCGCGGTGGGTGGGGGCCATAAATCACAATGGGGGGGACCTAATGTCCTCCCCCCACCCCTGTGCGGTGGGTGGGGGCCATAAAAATAATGAGGGGGGACCTACTGTCCTCCCCCCTGGCCCCCATCCCTGCGCTGTGGGTGGGGGTCATAAAAATAATGAGGGGGGACCTACTGTCCTCCCCCCTGGCCCCCAACCCCACCCTAAGTTCTTTGGAATTTTCCCACGCTGTGTAAAATGACAAAGAGCACTCTGATTGGCTTGAACCAGCCAATCAGAGTGTTCTTAGCCTAATTGCAGGGCGTTTGGTATGAAACACACAGAGAAAACAATAACTATCCCTTACTGAGATAGTGAGTGATATACTAAAGTGCCTGAATAAAAGCAGCTCAACACAAAAAGTGGAATACCTTAATCCACAATAAAGTGCAAAATACAAGAATAAAAAGGTATAAACAATATACCAGCGAGTGGAGCGCTAAAATGAATATTAATATAAATAATGAGGGGGTATACTCACCCCTCCAACATAGTGATACAATGTGTCCAAATGTACATACAAAGTAAAACAACAAAAGAGAGAATATAGTGCAGATGGTTTACAAAAATAAAAAATGAATAATTGTAGCAATTGGTTGAAACCACTCACGTGGGTTGGAGCCTATAAGCTATTGGCTCCGTAAGTGACTCCTTTTTGCTCTTGAGGCAGCAACACACCCCTTTATCCCAAACAATGTTCTCCCGACGATATGGAACAAGCAGAGAGACAGAACCTCATAGGTGGTATTGTACAGATAGTGTATACAAAATAGTGAGATAGTAATGATTATGCTCACCTTAGACAGAGCCTTGAATTCCTGGCTCTGAGGTTTGTTGGCAATATGCTAATTTATTGGGATAGCATTCCCCACATAGTGTTCCCGGAGGCTAGAAAGGACTATATGGACTAATATAAAAAAATAAAGATTTATTGTAGAGATAAAAAATAATAATAAAAACAATATTTAGACTTCTCAAAAGCATATAAGCTAAATGATAGAAAGTCCAAGTATAAAAGTCCAAACTCCAGCTAAACGCGTTTCACTCTTGTATGAGCTTCCTCAGTAGCTGTGAAGTAGCCTCAGGAATCTTCCACTTTATAAGTGTTCTAAAGTTAATTCGGATCCTCCCTTTGGGGTCACAGGATGTGTGATTATCCAATCATAAGGTCAGAGTCTCTTTCAAATTTCTTATACTGATCACTAGTGCTGTACCGAACTGTCCGCCGGCGAACAGTTCCCGGCGAACTTAGCGTGTTCGCGTTCGCCGCAGCGGGCGGACACATGCGCAGTTCGATCCGCCCCCTATTCGTCATCATTGGGCAAACTTTGACCCTGTGCCTCTCGGTCAGCAGACACATTCCAGCCAATCAGCACCACTCCCTCCCTTCCACACCCTCCAACCTCCCTCCCAGCATCCATTTTCGATTCATTCGGAAGATGCATGCTTAGTGAGAGGAGGGAAAGTTTAGCTGCTGCTGATTAGATAGGGAAATTGATAGCTAGGCTAGGGTATTCAGTGTCCACTACAATCCTGAAGGACTCATCTGATCTCTGCTGTAAGGACAGCACCCCAAAAAGCCCTTTTTAGGGCTAGAACATCAGGCTGCTTTTTTTTTTTCCCCCTGTGTAATGTAATTGCAGGCGCCTGCCTGCCAGCTTCTGTGTGAGGTTCACATTGGATACTGTGCCCACTTGCCCAGTGCCACCACTCATATCTGTTTTAACAATTGGTTAAGCTTTAGATTTAAAATAAATAATTTGTTTTCACTGTAATAGAAGAGCAGTTGCCTGCCTGCCAGCTTCTGTGTCAGGTTGGATGCCTTGCCCATTTGCACAGTCAGTGCCACCTCTCATATCTGTTTTTACAATAGGTTAAGCTTTAGATTTAAAATAAATATATTTTTTTCACTGTAATAGAGCAGTTAGTTGTCTGCAATCGTCTGGGTGTCAGGCCTCCTTCAGCGTGTGCTCTGCAGACCTCTGCCAGCGTACTTTGACAGTTGCCACTCATATCTGGTGTCTCTATAGCGTGCTTTTACAAAGAAAAAAGGTTTCCAGTGTAAGCTAATAGAAGCCAGTCAGTGTCCTTCAAGCGGCTCTGTCAGTCCTTCCTTCAGCGTGTGCTCTCCAGAACTGTTCCAGTGCACATTGCCAATCATATCTGTTATCTCTATAGTGTGCTTTTAAAACCCAAATTAGTTTTTCACTGTTATAGATTGAATAGCAGTTACTTGTCTTCAAGCGGGTGTGTCAGGCCTACAGTGTGTGCTCTGCAGAACTGTTACAGTTCACATTGCCAATCATATCTGGTCTCACAGTAGCTTGCACACATAGTACCACTAATCCCCCAAAAAATGACAGGCAGAGGCAGGCCACCCCGCAGGGGCCGTCGTGGTCGTGGTGCTGTGATTCCCTTTTGCCCTAGAATAATGCCCAGTTTTCAGAAGTCACGTACCCTGAACTTGAAAAGTTCTGAGGACATAGTTGACTGGCTAACACAGGACACCCAATCTTGTACAGCCTCCACTCGGAAACCTTGACGCACCATCCTCCTCCAGCTTAGCTTCAGGCACCTCTCAAGATACCACTCACCCACCTGCCGCCACCACCAAAACTAGCACCACAGCCGCTTTACTTGGTATGTCAGAGGAGTTATTCACACACCCGTTTGAAGAAATGAGTGATGCGCAACCATTATTGCTAGACGATGTAGATAACAGGGATATGTCTCAGGCAGGCAGCATTAAACACATGGAGGTACGGTGTGATGATGATGATGTTGTACCCGCTGCTGCTTCCTTTTCTGAGTTGTGAGATACAAGCGAAGCGGTTGATGATGACGATGCGTCCATGGATGTCACGTGGGTGCCCGCTCGGCAAGAAGAAGAACAGGGCGAAAGTTCAGATGGGGAGACAGAGAGGAGGAGGAGGAGACGAGTTGGAAGCAGGGGGCGGGGCGTCGCAAGGAGCTAGTGGCACAGTCAGACAGCATGCACCCGGGGTCAGCCCGACAGCACGCCAATCAACGCATGCTGTGTCCACCACCAGAATGCCGTCATTGCAGAGCTCAGCAGTGTGGCATTTTTTTTGTGTGTCTGCCTCTGACAACAGCGATGCCATTTGCAACCTATGCCAAAGGAAACTGAGTCGTGGGAGGTCCAACACCCACCTAGGTACAACTGCTTTGTGTAGGCACATGATCTCACATCACAAATGCCTATGGGATCAACACATGAGTACAAGCAGCACGCCTACTCTAAGCTGCCATCCTCCTCCTGGTCCAGCATCTTCAGCCACGTCAACCACTGCTGTCCTCCTTGCCCCCTCTCAACCATCCGCCACTCCGTCTCCCGCCTTGAGCAGTTCCCGCTCATCTGCCCACAGTCATGCGTCTGTCAAGGATATGTTTGAGCGTAAGAAGCCAATGTCACCAAGTCACCCCCTTGCCCAGCGTCTGACAGCTGGCTTGTCTGAACTATTAGCCCGCCAACTTTTACCATACAATCTGGTTGAGTCTGAGGCGTTCAAAAAATTTGTAGCTATTGGGACACCGCAGTGGAAGGTACCCGGCCGGAATTTCTTTTCACAAAAGGCAATCCCCAACTTGTACTCGATTGTGCAAAAGGAAGTCATGGCATGTCTGGCACACAGTGTTGGGGCAAGGGTCCATCTGACCACTGATACCTGGTCTGCAAAGCATGGTCAGGGCAGGTATATCACCTACACTGCGCATTGGGTAAACCTGCTGACGGCTGACAAGCAAGGAATGCGTGGCATTGCAGAGGAGTTGGTGACACCGCCACGACTTGCAGGCAGTCCTGCTGCCACCTCCTCTACTCCTCCTACTCCATCCTCTTCCATAACCTCCTAGGCTGAGTCCTCTTGTGCTGCTGCATCTTGCTCCACATCAACGGCACCCCCCCATCTCCCCAGGTACTATTCCACATCCCGGATACGGCAGTGTCACGCCGTCTTGGGTTTGACTTGCTTGAAAGCAGAGAGTCACACCGGACAAGCACTCCTGTCCGTCCTGAACGCACAGGTGGAAAAGTGGCTGACTCCGCAGCAACTGGATATCGGCAAAGTGGTGTGTGACAACGGGAAAAATTTGATAGCGGCATTGAAGCTGGGCAAGTTGACACATGTGCCGTGCATGGCACATGTGTGTAATCTGATCGTACAACGCTTTTGTAGCGTTACTTACCTTATCCGGGGTCCGGCCGCGGTCCTCTCTTCAAGCCGCGAGCGGTCCTGCGGCTGCACGAGCCGCGCGCGGCTCATCCGACTTGCCTTACAGGAAGACGGGCAGTGACCGCAAGATGCGGTCACGTGTCCCGCCTGCAGCTAAGAGCGCGCCGCGAGTCTCGGGCGCGCTCTTAAAGAGACAGTGGGAGCCTAAATTACAAAAAGGCTCCCATTGGCTCCTGTCATGCCAATCACCCCATACATTTACCTGTTGAGGGTGTGGAAGTGACAGGAGCCAATCACATTAGTTTGAAGGCTACTTATACTCACCCTTTTCCCTTAGTTCCTTGCCCTATCGTGGTTTCTGCTTCAGTTCCCTTTAGTGCTTGTTGTGTTCAGTTGTGTTTCTCCGTATTTGATCTTGGCTTTGTATTCTGACTTCGTTTTCGCTTTATCCTTGTCTGTACTGTTTGCCGGCTTGCTGATTCCTGTGTACCAGACCCCGGCTAGTTCTCGTTTACGCTGTCTCTTTGTGCCCTTGACCTCGGATCGTTCCTGACTCTGTACTTCTCCTATTACATCGAGTCTGGCCACTCTAAGGTCCGGTAGACGTATCTCTCCTCTGTGCTGTATACTCGTTACAGCTTTGTGCATAAGTACACAGGCTTATAGGACGTCCTGAAGCAGGCCAGGAAGGTGTGTGGCCATTTCAGGCGTTCCTACACGGCCATGGCTCACTTTGCCGATATCCAGCGGCGAAACAACATGCCAGTGAGGCGCTTGATTTGCGACAGCCCTACACGTTGGAATTCAACACTCCTAATGTTCGACCGCCTGCTCCAACAAGAAAAAGCTGTTAATGAATATTTCTATGACCGGGGTGCTAGGACAGCCTCTGGGGAGCTGGGAATTTTTTTGCCACGTTACTGGACGCTAATGCGCAATGCCTGTAGGCTCATTCGTCCTTTTGAGGAGGTGACAAACCTAGTCAGTCGCAACGAAGGCACCATCAGCGACATCATACCATTTGTTTTCTTCCTGGAGCGTGCCCTGCGAAGAGTGCTGGATCAGGCCGTAGATGAGCGTGAAGAGGAAGAGTTGTGGTCACCATCACCACCAGAAACAGCCTTATCAGCATCGCTTGCTGGACCTGCGGCAACGCTGGAAGAGGATTGTGAGGAAGAGGAGTCAGAGGAGGAATGTAGCTTTGAGGAGGAGAAGGAGGAGCAAGACCAAACACAACAGGCATCCCAGGGTGCTCGTTGTCTCCTATCTGGTACCTGTGGTGTTGTACGTGGCTGGGGGGAAGAACATACCTTCAATGACATCAGTGAGGAGGAGGAACGGGAAATGAGTAGCTCGGCATCCAACCTTGTGCAAATGGGGTCTTTCATGCTGTCCTGCTTGTTGAGGGACCCTCGTATAAAAAGGCTGAAGGAGAACAACCTGTACTGGGTGTCCACGCTACTAGACCCCCGGTATAAGCAGAAAGTGGCGGAAATGCTACCGAATTACAACAAGTCGGAAAGGATGCAGCATTTGCTAAATAAATTAAAAAGTATGCTTTACACAGCGTATAAGGGTGATGTCACAGCACAACGGGAATCTAACAGGAGGAGAGGTGGAAGTCATCCTCCTCCTTCTCCCACAACCACGCCGGCAAGGACAGGACGCTTTAAAGACGTGTTGTTGATGGAGGACATGCGGACTTTTTTAAGTCCTATGCATCGCCACAGCCCTTCGGGATCCACCCTCAGAGAGCGACTCGACCGACAGGTAGCAGACTACCTCGCCTTAACTGCAGATATCGACACTCTGAGGAGCGATGAACCCCTTGACTACTGGGTGTGCAGGCTTGACCTGTGGCCTGAGCTATCCCAATTTGCGATAGAACTTCTGGCCTGCCCCGCTTCAAGTGTCCTGTCAGAAAGGACCTTCAGTGCAGCAGGAGGTATTGTCACTGAGAAGAGAAGTCGCCTAGGTCAAAAAAGTCTAGATTACCTCACCTTTATTAAGATGAATGAGGGATGGATCCCGAAGGGACTGACACTGGGCGATACATTCGATTAAAAAAGGCCTGATGAGATGAGCTGCCTTGGGCTAAAATTGGTCCACACGCTGCTGTATTTTAGCTCTGAATGACGTTTGACTTGCGTGACTTATCCGCCACCAACTAGGGTTCAAGCCGCCATGTTTTAGGGCACTTTCTGCCTTTGAAACAAACATCAATTTTTCTGGCCGCTGCTACAGCAGCGGCTGCAACAATACCAAATTTTTCAGGCATGTGTACATGCCTAATTTTTAGGCCCACTGGTGCAGCACTGTGGCTTCAAAAACCAAACAAAAAAAAAATCCTCCAAGATGGCACCAATATACCAGTGGTCTAAGCATCTTCCCACCTTGGCCTAAAAAGGGGAGGTGATTCCACAATTAAAAATCGCTGCCATATACACGTCCACTGATTGGAGACGCGGAAGGTATTAAACTGATCAGAACAATACTAAACTCACCACTCCTATCTGGTGGCACATTAGCTTGCCCGCGCAGTGCCCCAAATTTCAAGTAAGAGGACCGACCAAGCATCTTCTTCCATCTCCCTGTTACATAAATCAATGCCATATCCATAGAAATTGTAGAGAATATCCAGGATAGTTTTACAGAGCCAAATCATGTCGCCTGTTGAAAGAGGTGACCTTGCTCGGGTCCCAGGTGTGCGGTTCCTAAAATGGCTGCCATATACACGTCCACTGATAGGAGACGCGGAAGGTATTAAACTGATATGAACAATACTCCACTCCTATCAGTAGGTCCGTCCCATTGTGATTTATGCCCCCCACCCACCGCGCAGGGATGGGGGCTGGGGGGGAGGAAAGTAGGCCCCCCCATTGTGATGTATGGCCCCCACCCACCGCGCAGGGGTTGGGGAGGACAGTAGCTCCCCCCAGTGTGTATCATGGGCTTTGAGGACAGGTGTCAATCCATACCTGCCAAGTGACCCTATGTAGGGGTAACAGTCTCTATTCTGCTCTGTGTCAGTGTGTATCATGGTCTCTGTGGACGGGGAACAGTCTCTATTCTGCTCTGTGTCAGTGTGTATCATGGTCTCTGAGGACGGGGAACAGTCTCTATTCTGCTCTGTGTCAGTGTGTATCAGGGGCTTTGAGTACAGGTGTCAATGTTAGGTGATTTCTGCCCTTTATGGATTAAAAGCAGACTCTGCATCAACTGTGTAATTTTCCATGGGAGTTTTGCCATGGATCCCCCTCCGGCATGCCACAGTCCAGGTGTTAGTCCCCTTGAAACAACTTTTCCATCACTTTTGTGGCCAGAAAGAGTCCCTGTTGGTTTTAAAATTTGCCTGCCCATTGAAGTCAATGGCGGTTCGCGCGGTTCGCCGGTTCGCGAACATTTGCGGAAGTTCGCGTTCGCCGTTCGCGAACTGAAAATTTCGGGTTCGCGACAACACTACTGATCACCTGTAGTAAAAAAGCTTACATTGGCTGAATTGCCTGTCAATCATTTAAAAAACTTGATTAGAACAAATTCTATTGGTGGTTGGATGGGGCTGTCATGCATAGCACCCATTATGGGCAGTGGTTGGCGGAAGTGACATCACTTCCGCCCTCCAACATCTCCAACATGTCATTGTTAATTTAAAAAAAAAAAAAAAACGGAATGAATATTAACAAAGTGAAATAAATAGATGAGTACAATAACAGAGAGGTATCCCTCAAATATAAAATAAAATAAAAGGGATTACCAAAATGGGGGTCGATTAAAAACTTACTAGATGAGAGAGTGCAATCAAGACAAACTCCTCCCATTGGAATTCAAGACTTCATTTTTTAAAAGGACATAAAACCAAATGGCATACATTTGCAGATGGTGCAGATATAATATGATAGTGTTAAATATATGTTAAGGATAATTAAAGGAAATTACCGAGTTCGAAATCTATATTTAAACCTTTGGGTTGTAAAGTCCCAAGGCTAAAAATCCACCTCATTTCATTTTGAGCTAAAATCTTGTTAAAATCACCGCCTCTCCAATTTCCTAAAGTTTTGTGTATGCCCATAAATATGAGCCCCTGAGGATTGCTGTTGTGTGTAATCTTGAAATGATTGGATACACTGTGTCCTTCATATCCCTTCTTAATGTTCCTTATATGCTCTTCTATCCTAATATGCAAATTACATTTTGTGCCGCCCACATACTTGAGGCCGCATGGACATTCCAACAGGTACACTACATTGGTTGAATGGCAAATGATGAGATTGTTTATGTTGAACTCTTCATTTTCTTTAGTACTTTTGAATTTCCCTATGTCTTTTTTTGCTTCCAGTATTCCTGCACGCCAAACATATTCCACAACCAAAGAAACCTTTTCTAGTATCAATTGGCTTTATGCTGCATGATTTTCTGATGTGGTTCCTTACTAGTAATTTTTTCATGTTAGGTGCCCCTCTAAAGATCACCTTGGGTTTGTCTGGTAGAATGGTGGACAGGACCGGGTCTTCCTTTAGGATTGACCAGTGTCTATTAATACTTTTTTTAAAATGACGGTTACCATGACTGTAATTACAGAAAATAGGTATGTTGTCATTATCATTAAATCTTTCTTTATTCTCATTAATCCCTTTATCTGTTAATAGGGTTTCTCTCTTAATTGCCATTACTTGATTGAGATCTTTGGTTAGATCATCTTGTTTATATCCTTTTTTCAACATTTTACCTTCTAATTTATGCGACTGTTCAATAAATTTAGTCTCCTCAGTGCAGTTTCTTTTTATCCGGATAAATTGGGATTTGGGGATTCCCTTAAGTCAAGGTGTAAAATGACAGCTCGTGGTGTGAATAAAACTATCCACATCTAATTTTTTAAATTGAGTGCTAGTTTTGATTTTATTATCTTCAATAAAAATGTCAAGATCTAAAAAGTTCACTCTCGTTTTGTTAAAATCCATAGTGAGGGCTATGCCCCAATCATTATTGTTCAATGTATTAAGGAAGTCGGTTAGTGATTCTTCTGTGCCTTCCCAGATAAAAAACAGGTCATCTATGTAACGGCGATAGGTAACGAGGCCCGTCGCCCAGCCTGCCCCATGATGGATAAACTGGAGCTCCCAATATCCCATAAAAGATTGGCATAGCTGGGCGTGAACCTCGTTCCCATCGCCGTTCCACAGGCCTGTAAATAAAAATGTCCATCGTACCAGAAGTAATTGCTGGTTAAAATTAAAATAATCCCTTGCATAATAAAATCTATATGGTCAGGGGGGGAAATTACCTGATTGCTCTAAAAAGAACCTGGTGGCCATACAGCCCCTATCATGTGCAATATTGGTGTAAAGGGAGCTCACATCAGCAGTGGTCAGAAAATAGTTTTCGTTCCACACCAATTCTTCTATGTGTCTTAATATATCCCCAGTATCCTTCAGATAGCTGGGTATTCCTTGAACAATTGGTTGCAAGCATTGGTCTATATACTCCGATAATCTACAGGACACAGAACCAATGCCTGAGACTATAGGCCTCCCTGGGGGTTGAGTCGGATTCTTGTGGATTTTGGGAAGGTGGTATAGTACTGGAATTCTTGGGAAATCAATTTTTAAGTAATTAAACTCTTTTTGGTTCAAGATCCCATTTGTAAGTCCTTCATTTAGGTAATTATGGAATTTGTCCTTGAGATTCTTTGTGGGGTCTGCTCCTAGTTTTATATAGGTATTGGTGTCCTCCAGTAATTTGTATGATTCCTTATTATAGTCATCTAATGTCATTAAAACTACACTTCCCCCCTTATTGGCTGGTTTTATAATTATTGAATTATCTTTCTGGAATTTCTTCAGGGCCATACACTCTTTCCTGGTGAGGTTCTGTTGATGTTTATTGGGTTCTTTAATTTTATTTATATCTCTCATCACTAATTTTGGAAATGTTACCATTTCACCTGATATTAAGTTTTTGGGATAGAACTTTGATTTTTCTTTCAAGTTAGTATGTTTATAGACATCATGTTGTGGATCTTCGGAATTAGTTAAAATGGGGTTCTTGTAGAAAAATTTCTTTAGACATAATGTCCTCTTAAATTTATTTAAATCAACATATGTCTCAAATTTATTTAGCTTTTTAGTTGGTGCGAATTTCAAACCCTTCTGTAACAATTTGATTTGAGGAGAATTCAAGACATATGGCGTTAGGTTGAAAATCCCTGCTTGTTTTTCTCTATCTTTCATATTTCCTGGTTTTGTCTGTCTCTTTTTTCTCCTCTGAAGGTTCGCTCCTCCTCTAACTCCCCTTCCTCTATACGTCTCCGTCTCTTCTGTGGTGATCTCTGTTGGTATTGGGATTTGTGTTTGACTCTGTTCCTCAAGTTCCAAAAATCCCCTTCCTGAGGGGTTCTGGCTAAGGTCTCGAATCTATTGGAGATAGGTATATGTGACAACCTCCTTGTACTTTTTCGGATTTTACTTTGGGCCGTTAAAAACTCGTCAGATCTTGCCCTTCTTTCTGTTCTTATTGGGGTTCTGATATTATCTTGGATATATGGCCTCGACACATGTGGTTCTCTTGTTCTCGTGCTTGAAACCTTAGGACGGTTCCATTCATTAGTGTGATTGGTTGTCCTGTATTCTGTTCTATTTCTAGGCCCATTTTGGAAATTGGATTCATGGTACCTGTTTCGGATGTTATTTTGATAGTGTCTGACTGAGTGTTGTGTTTTATTTCTATCGCCTTGTCTGTATATGGGCTGTTTTCGATTTCCATATGTGTAAGCTTCATTCTTATTGTGATCAGTCCTATCACGTGTGTATTTTTTCTTTTTAATTTGGATCGTATCTTTTTCTACTTTTTCTAGGGTGTGTTGTAGATTTTCGGTGATTTTCCTATATTTCTCAGAATTAGTGTGATTTAATAAAACATTTTGTTCCTTATTAATTTCTGCATCAAGTTTTTCCAAATTATACTCTCTTCGCTTAATTAAAGTTCTCATCATTGTGAATGAAAAAGAATCTAACATCACTGCCCATTCATCCATAAATGTTTTGTCATCTTGATCAAAGGAGGGAAACTTGGAGAGCCTCAAACCTCTCTGAGTTATTTTATCTCTGTATTTTTCTAGGGTAGCTATTTCCCATTTAATTTGTATTTCCTTACTTAAGAGTCTCTCCAAATATCTCTGGCAATCTGAGATGGATCTCTCCTCAACTTGGTCAATTTGGTTGAAAAGATTCTCTTCCCCACCAAATAATTCATCTATGTTTTTGCAGTGTTTTTTTTTTAATTTGTTCGAAAAGTGACATAGTGCCGGTAGGCAAAATAGTGTACACACAAAGGTATTTGGTATCAAACACACAGAGAAAACAATAACTATCCCTTACTGAGATAGTGAGTGATATACTAAAGTGCCTGAATAAAAGCAGCTCAACACAAAAAGTGGAATACCTTAATCCACAATAAAGTGCAAAATACAAGAATAAAAAGGTATAAACAATATACCAGCGAGTGGAGCGCTAAAATGAATATTAATATAAATAATATTTCCCTCCTTTGATCAAGATGCCAAAACATTAATGGATGAATGGGCAGTGATGTTAGATTATTTTTCATTCACAATGGTGAGAACTTTAATTAAGCGAAGAGAGTATAATTTGGAAAATCTTGATGCAGAAATTAATAAGGAACAAAATGTTTTATTAAATCACACTAATTCTGAGAAATATAGGAAAATCACCGAAAATCTACAACACACCCTAGAAAAAGTACGGAATGTCATTGAGGGCATCATGTTGTAAGGCCAATTTCTGCGAAAAACTTGTTCCGCCACCTGGGTTAATCATTAAGTAGGTAAACCATTTTTCAGCAATGAGTAACCCAAAAAAGTAATTAAAACGTCACTTTTAATATATTAATTAAAATTTCCTATAAAGTAAATATCCCAATCCAAAACTTAAATAAATAACAATAAATAGAAGGACAAAGAAAATCCTAAACTTGTAGATTAATCCATAGAGGATTATATTTCTTCTGTTCTAAAGTTCTATTTAGAGCATGTCCAGAAATGAAATCGCTCAAAAGAGCAATCAGTGTAACCCAAATTAATATGATTTTGAATTTTTTTTTGTTTATATATAAATACCTAAGACAAAGGAAAACAAATATGTACAGAAAGGAGATCTGGAAAAAAAGTATTTCTTTCTCTAATTCAGTTGATATGACGAAAAGGACAGACATTTCCCCCTCAGACTCAGACCGATAGGTACTCTACAACATCACAATCTTTACCCCTCAGTACTTCCTCTTTTTTAGACCAATAATGGCCATGTTCACAGAGGGAATGCCTGAGGGACAGGAGAAAATGGGGTTACAAAACCAGCAGAAACAACCAATGAATACCAGTGATACTAATGATAATAAAGATAATAAATTAATCTTTCTGACTTTAGGTTAGTTACATCAAGACATTTGCCCTGGGCATTTGGGGGCAACTTTTTTTGCCACCGCCTGGAAAATGCCGCCCAAGGCAAATGCCTTGTTTGCCTCGCGGCTAAAACATCCCTGCACCTAAGCAGGGCCGTGTATGTGTATATATATATATATATATATAATCTCTATCTATCACGCTTATAATAATAAGACAAGTTCTGGCAGTTCCTACCCAATCCTCTACATCCAGACATAACTCCCAATATAGCATACACTTGA
Source organism: Pelobates fuscus (assembly GCF_036172605.1). Classification (NCBI taxonomy): domain Eukaryota; kingdom Metazoa; phylum Chordata; class Amphibia; order Anura; family Pelobatidae; genus Pelobates; species Pelobates fuscus. Next base: position 185,423,799 of record NC_086320.1, on the reverse strand, counting down.
CTGTATAAGGGCAACCTCTTTGTATAACGTATAACACAGATAAAAAGAGGATATTATGTTTTTATGTTTATTTGAAAGTTGTAATTTATAATGGAAAAAGCAAATGAACTCTAGCTGTGCAACTCTGCAGGTATAAAAAAGATACATAGCAAAAACTTACCTGTCGATTCCATAGATGTATACCACAGAAAACATTTCACAAAATGCTATGATTAGTAGAGGAATAGATCCAGCAAAGCCATCAAAAAGTGCAAGCCAATAGTTCCCAGATTCCAGCACAAATATAAGTGCTATTAGGAATGATACTGCACATATAGAACCTATAAAAAGCAAAAATATGTATTTTTAAAAATTCTTTCAATACTCTGTTGGAGGAATATACATTGACTGATATGGAAATATATTTGATTTACCAAAAATGAGAAACACCTGTATACTTATACATTTGATATAAATGTAATGAATAAATTTGTCTTTCTTGTTGTCACCTGTGGTAGAAATGCCAGTATGTCCTGTATAGTAGAAATGTCAGTATGTAGCTGACAGTACAATAAATAAGAAACATTAAAAATCACTTGCCATGAGTACAGTGTACATCTGTTGTGATTATGCATTTAGCTACAAAAACTCTCTACGATTGCTTTCCTATTATTTCAAGCGAAGAATGGAGCATTGATCCTCCATTATGAGACAGGGGCGGACTGAGAACCCTCAGGGCCCCGGGCAAAATAAATCAAGGGCCCCCTTACAGGCCCCACCAATACTCCGCAGCAAGTGCCACCCTTGTCCCGCCTCCATGCACCGCCTCCAGCCACACCCTACACAATCTTTAGACACAAGGAACAAAAGTGCAATAATCCCTTCAAGGCCCCAGTAGAGACTAAAATTGAGGGCAAATGGGCCATGGAGGGGGTCATTCTAGCAAAGGCTATCTCAGTGTCCTTTAGAGAGTGTGTTAGAAAGAATCCCCTCCAGGCCCCATTAGAGACTACAATGGAGTCTAATAGGCTTGGAAGGGGGTCTTTCTAACAGAGGCCATCTCAGCTTCCCTGCTGGAAACAGTCACCTCCAGGCCCCAGTAGAGACTACAATTGAGGGCTAATGGGCCATGGGGGGGGGTCATTCTAGCAGAGGCTATCTCGGTGTCCTTTAGAGAGTGTGTTAGAAAGAATTTCCTCCAGGTCCCATTAGGGACTACAATGGAGTCTAATGGGGCCTGGAGGGGGGTCTCTCCAACACTCTGGTTCCTATTTACAATATAGCAACACAACACAGTACGCTGATACCTAGGCCAAGTTGGCTCCTCTTACCTTAATTACTGTTGCTGGCTGGCAGTCTGTGGGCTTTCTGGAAGGATGTGGGCTTACTGGCTGCGGCTGGCAGGCTGTGGGCTTACTGGCTGCGGCTGGCAGGCTGTGGGCTTACCGGCTACTGCCGGCAGGCTGTGGGCTTGCTGGCTGTGGCTGGCAGGCTGTGGCTTGCAGGCTGTGGCTTGCTGGCTGCGGCTGGCAGGCTGTGGGCTTGCTGGCTGTAAGCCTGTGGCTTACTGTAGGCCTGTGGGCTGGCTACTGGCCTGTGGGCTAACTGGTGGCCTGTGGGCTGGCTGGCTGGCTACTGGCCGGCCTGTGGGCTGGCTGGCTGGCCTGTGGGCTGGCTGGCTTGCTGGCTACTGGGACACTTGTAGATTACTTAAAGAAATAATCCATGCACAATAACCACTACTGCTCTGTGTAGTGGTTATGGTGCCAGGAGGGCCGGGCCCCCCTCCCAGAGTAAGTAGTCAAACCGTTTAAGAACAGTTTGACAACTTACCTGGGGTCTGCTGGGATATGAGGCTGTAGTAGGGTATAGAAGCAGTGGTGCAATGTGTGGGGGGGCAGTGTGTGTGAAAGGTTCAGTGTGTGTGAGGGGGTGTAGTGTGTGAATGTGTGGGGCAATGTATGTGTGGGGCAATGTTAGTATGGGGGGCTGTGTTTGTATGGGTGGGCAGTGTGTGTGTGTGAGGCAATGTGTGTAAATGTGTATGGTGTATGGTGTGTGTGTGTGGGGGGCAGTGTGTGTGTATGGGGGGCAGTGTGTGAATGTGTATGGTGTGTGGGGGCAGTGTGTCAATGTGTAAAGTGTGTGTGTGGGGTCAGTGTGTTTATGGGAATCCCTGGTGGTCACAGTGTTGAGGGTGAACTCTAGCCCGTAGCTCCAGAGCTAGAGTTTACTCTCGCAAGAGCCGTAACGTTGCCATGGTAACCGCTGCAACGCTCTGTGCTCGCGCAAGAAGGACCCAGAGGAGCTGCAGGCTGAGCTCCCGGGTCCTCTCTTCCTCCCTCCCCTGCCGGCTGCCCGCACAGTGCCTGCAGACAGGAGAGAGGTGCACCTGCCCAGGATCAGAGCCGGTGCAAGGATTTTTGCCACCGTAGACAAAGGAGAAATTTGCCGCCCCCCCATGTGACATCACAATGCCCCACCCATATGACCTGCCATATGAACTAACGCCAGTGCTGCACACAGTGTGTGTTTACATTAAAAAGCCTGCAGGGACCAGCTATAGACACCAGAACCACTTCATTAAGCTATAGTGTCCCTTTAATGTGAGGTAAATTATAGATTAGTGTCACTAATAATATACTAGATTGCCTACTTACAACCAGATGAGGATGATGATGGGCTGCAGTTTGGCTCCACTGGTCTGGTGTAGAACAGGATCTCTGGAGCCTGTTTGCAACTGTGGTCACAAAATTCAATGTTCTGGGAGAACTGGAAGCAGCTCCATTTTTGGGGGCCCCTTACACAGCTCAAGGTCTGGGCCCCAGGGCCTGACGGTGAGTATGCCTATAAGGCCCACTCATAAGTCCACTTATATGTTCCACCCATACTCCCCCCTCCCCCTCTTCTCACCCCCCTTCTTACTCCCCCCCTTTTCTTACTCCCCCCTCCCACTCTTCTTACTCCCCTCTCCCCCTCTTCTTACCCCCTCTCCATTACCCCCCTCTTCTTACTCCCCCCTTCCTCTTTTTACTCCCCCTCCCCCTCTTCTTACCCCCCCTTCTTACTCCCCCTTCCCCCTCTTCTTACTACCCCTCTTCTTACTCCCTCCTCCCCCTCTTCTTACCCCCCTTACCCCCCTTCTTGCTCCCCCCCTCTCTTCTTACCCCTTCTTTCTCCCCTTCCCCCTCTTCTTACTCCCCCCCTCTTTCTAACCCCCTTCCCTTCTTCTTACCCCCCTCTTCTTACTCCCCCCTTCTTACTCCCCCTCCCCCTCTTCTTACCCCCTCTTCTTACTTACCCCTCCCCCTCTTCTTACTCCCCCCCCACTGAGTGTGCACCTTCCTATCACTCCGGGCAGGCACCATGGACCGGAGAGCAGCTCGGCCACGCTACAGGGGAGGGGAGATGATGTGCTGCAGCCGCCTGAGGCTCTTAACAGAGCGCTCAGGCAGCTGCAGCATTTAAAGGGCCAGCCCTGAACGCGGCCGGCCCCCGGCCAATCTGGCACTGCCGCCGGGCCCCCTGATGGCAGGCCCCCCTCCCGGCCGGGCCCTCGGACCATGTCCGAAGTGCCCGACCGGTCAGTCCGCCCCTGGCAGTACATACCAAAACCAATAGTTTTAATTGTAACATTTTGTGTGGAACTGCATAAAATGCCTTAGCAAACAAAGATGTCAATTCGGTTCTGTCTCTATGAAAGAGAGCTAAACCTTCCTGCTCCATAAACTTCAGATACCATATTTATTTGATCTCAAATTTATTAGAACAAGCCAGGTGCAACTACAAATGGTAGAAACAAACATCAATCAGTACAGTATTGCATACAACAAAGAAACAATGATCAATAATACAGGATAGGATAACAATAACTCACTTTTTAAGCTCTCTTCAGGGGTGATGGCTAGGGATGAGAAGTACATGACTTGCTGCTTACTGTATCTTCCCAAGATGGAGGCTGATACACTTCCTGTACAAGTTCTGCCCATAATGCTGTGCTTTCTAACAACTTTATTTAAACCTCCTGAGTTACAAGATATGCAGAACTAGAGCTATACCAAAAAGGCGCCTGAGCTCTACATAACTAGCTGGTGTATGTAAAGGAACCAAACATGTTATTCTAAACAACAAAACACAAATATACTGAATAAAGTCTGGAGGACAGAACAAATTCCACTGGAACATTCCGATCTATATTTCAACTAACTTCTTTATTGAACACAATTAAGTTAGTTTGGCATAAACTGTCTTACAAAAATCCATGTTGATTCCTGCTGATGGTATTGTTGTTCAAGATGAATTCTTAAATGTTATCTCTTAACAACCCTTGAAATAATTTCTCAACCACAGATGTTATGATCACAGATCTGTTGTTTCCGGGTTAAGCTTTTGAACACTTTTTAAATATAGACACCACATCTTCTTTTATTTCATGAATTGTACCAGGGGATTGGAAAAAAGACACCTGATCGGTTAAAAATAGTACAGTGGTATGAACAATTCTACACTATGCACTTAGCCCTGTTTACTAAGGCTTTGTTTACATTTACTTTAATTTTATAACATTACAGGAGGTTTCGTATTTGCTTAAGTCTCTCTTTACTAGAACTCCACAGCAGCACAGAAAAAACAAACAACCAATCAGAAAAAAGTTAGGTACTATAAAACTCCCCTCTCCATACATCATTTCCTCTTTCTTTGCTGCTCTGCAGTCAGTACAGGTCAAAGTACCACTGCCTCCTGCTTTTATTAGTTGGTGGCTTTGGGATTTGATTATTTATGTTCAGTATTTATATTTGATCTGTCTGGATTGTACTGTTCATTCATCCGGTTTCAGGAAGTCTTTGGGACCTTTCTGCCCTTACTATACCCTTATTTTCCTTCCCCTCTGCCTACCTGTCAGAGTAACTACAGTATTCTAGCATTAGTATTTCCTTACATTTCTTTCTATAGAGCCTTACATCCTCTGGCACTATCTATTTTGCCTAACTTCCTCCTACTGCCTACAGGCTGTCTTTCCGCTATCCTCTTCTGCCCTATGTTGGGTGGGAGATGTGACTTTTCTATGCCGCTCGGGGGTTTGTTGGAGGCTGACTGTCAGCATGCCGCCCCCCAACCCCCAAGCTCCGGGACCGCAGAGTCACTTCCGGCGGTCCCGTGCTTTTCCACCGGTCCCTGCGGTACTCGTGATTGTACACGAGTACCCGGCGAACGGATTTTCTTGCACACATGGCCACTAGCCGTGGCCGTGCCCAGCTCCGGACCGCGCGTTTCCGACCGGGTGAAGGAGGGGGTGCTTGGATCACTACCCTCCCCTCCCCCCGCTGTATATACCTATATGAAGATCTGCTTACGGGTTTGTAGCGGAGCTGCAATATTAAATTCCACGATCTCCGATGGTACAGAAGGTAATCCACAGTTAAGCGCTGAAAAGTAAGGCAATTTCCCAAATCCCCCAGTAACCGGACAAAACACAGTTCTGGGAGTCAACTGACTTGTTTATTCACAGCTCCAGTATTTATGCAAGTCCCCATGCAAGGGGTTTCCTTACTGACATAGCAGGGGTAATACAGTAGGGGACTACATGGGGGACTTAACATTCTGAGCATTTCTTCCATCAGGCACTGCTGGACGAGAGGGATACTCCCACTGGAATATACCGTTAAGTGGATTATCCCTCTGTTCAGCAGCGGCATTTTACATTTAAATCCATAACTTTAACAATATTCACGTTATTTAGACGAACGGACGTTCGGTATATAGCTGGAGGAGTGCACCTTTTGTGGGAATACCGCTCAGATCCCAGCTAAAACAAGCGAATGCGGCACGAATACTTTGCCATTGAGTTCGCCTAAAAGTACCGAACACTGATAGGGAACAACAACAATAGGGAAAGACCGGAGCTCCCGAATGGCCTGGAAGTCCAGCGGTGTTCGCGCCATCGAGTAGCCGTTTTTAGTTCCACGGGCTCGACGACCAAACACCGCTGGTGAGACAAAGGATCTAAGATGGCCGACCGCCGCGTGGTCAGTAGTCGAACGACGGCCACCTAGGAAAGTCTTTAATTACCGATTGCAACAATGTTGCAATCGGTTAATAAGCGCCACATGTCCCTCTGTGTGTGGGCTATTAGGGGGTAGCTCATTCGGTTCATGAACAGCCAGTAAAGTCGCTGTTCGTGAAACAAAATACATGAATGCTAGCGGCTGTTGGCTGCTAGCATACGAATTCTATGCACATAATAATATAAACCAAGGTTACACATATATTACAGTGATTATTACAGACAACCTTTTGATACAGATAGTCCAGTATCCTACAAGTGGCTAGGTTTGCCACAGGGTTTCTTGCTCCGTTGGAAGTCAGGCTCCTATTCCTGACTTTGTGTTAATACATGGTTTTAATAGGCGTTTGTACCTATTATTAGTACCAAAATGTAATATAGTGTCTAAGCTTTACTTACTGATGGTACAATATCATGCTAATACTCTCATTCTTAGCTGTTATAAGTTTGCAGCTTAGTTTTATCAATTTTCTTATGGGGTGCTCGTTTAAAGCAACAGTGACATATACCTCCATTGTTACATTTAATCATATTACAGGCGAACAGGTTGGGACGGTTTCCATGTGACCGTATCAGGTGGTTATATTTTTTGTCCTTGGCCCTGCAGCAGATTTTACCCAAACCGGTCACCATAGCAACCATATAATGCTGGAGAAACTAGGCTGGGATGCAGTTTGGGTACTATTTAGTCTGTACTACACTGGGTTTCCTATAGCAGGGATACCCCCAGTGACCAGTGCCTGCAGGGCGTTTGGGGGACTGCCAGAATCCCTATTTCAGTGCATCTAGCATGCTCTCACACTACCAGGAGGTTTAGTATTTCAGGGGTTGTGCACCTGATTGCCTCTAGATTAGGAGCACAACCCCTGAAATACTACCCACAGATTGTTCCCCTGCTGCTGGCAGATCACAAATCCTGTAAGTGGCCGGCTTTACCCGTGCCCCATTGAATGGCCTGCTAGGCCTGTACCCCATTGAATGGCCTGCTAGGCCTGTGCCCCTTTGAGTGGCCTGCTAGGCCTGTGCCCCTTTGAGTGGCCTGATATGTCCGTCCCGATCGAATTGGCTGACTCCCGATCGAATTGGCTGACCCTATCGATAGGCCGACGTTAGTCTGTGCCCGAACCCCTTTTTGGCTGCAGGCCGGTGGTAATGTTACTGAGGAAAGCCCAGTATCCACTATTGGCATGACTACCATATTCTCGGAGGTGACACCGGTATACATGCGCATCAATATGATTGGAGGGGTGAAGGCCCTAAACATTACACCCTGAGGGTCAAGGATTCTACTAAGTTCCCGGGCGGGGCAACCACGGTTGGCTTCAGCCTGACGGTGGCACATCTCCATGGAGAGTTTCGCTCTGATACACATACAAGGACAAGTATTCAGAAGCCAACAGGGGATCACGGAAACCCCTTACTTGTAGCTGCATATCCTTTTGGGTCTACGACATGCTTGGTTCTTGGCCCTTTTCAGGCCGATTTACCTTTTTACTTTCCTGTCCCGTTCCCTTTTCCCAATGTACATATTTCCTGTTTTGCATCCTTTGGTCTATCGTTTCTCCGTTTTCCTGTCTTCCCATCTCCTATCGCTCAGGTCATTGAGAGGCCTGACTTGGCCCCCGACTTCCCGGGCTCTTGTGGATCGCGGAGAACATCTCCAGCATTTCCCCAAGCTACTGGCGGTCATCCTGGATCCCGTGCACGCACGCAGGATCTGGGCGGTCCGTTGGTAGATGCCATCATTTTTTTCATGAGGTTACTTTTTCTCAGCCCCTCTTTTCGGTTGTTGAAAGGGACCAAGGTCAAATACTACTCAGTCTACCATTGTCTGTTTTTTTTTTTTCCCAGTTGGTCCCACCTCTCAGGGAGTGACTCAGAGAGAGACCTCGGTTCAGAAAGGGACCCTCCTAGGGCCTCAGCCCTGCGCTGATATTATTAGGGTGTAACTCCGCATTCCCCCAACCCGAATTTGATATAGACTCTAGTCTGGATTACAAGAGGGTACAGCCCTCCATCGCCTCAGCCCAAGACTGTTGTTTATTCACACGAGTAGAGAGCGATCCCTCTCATATACTGAGCGCAGCCCTTCCTCAACCTCAGCCCGATACTGAGATGAATACAGAGGACGGGTTTTGAATGTGACCCACTCTCATAGAAGGAGCCGGACACGAGTGTAGACACACATTTTTTATTATTGACGGGTACGGCCCACTCATGCTATCATCCTGATGCCGACACGGAGTTCGGTTACATTATTAGAGAGTGCGGCTCACTTCTACACTCAACGCACTACGGTGTCGTCCCTTTTGTTCGTCAAACAGGCTTGTACCTGTACAGGACAACGATGGTTGCATAGAGGGGCGTCCCTCCTACATGCGATTGATTAGGGTGGTGCGTACCACATACCGAGTTTACCGCTGATGCTTCAACCCTGGTACAGGTGTGTAACGGATCCTCACAAGAGGATAAAAAACTTTTAGGCGATAATCCCCTTTCCCATAGACCAGCAGCTACTGCAATCACCAATCTCCCGAACTCCAAACTACACGAATCTTCCAACTCCCGAACTGCACACACTTGAATTCCCCAATCTCCCGAACTGGAAATACACGAACACTGGAATAGCTGAACAGGAAACGTATACAATCCGCTTACACTCCTGGCAATCAGCATACAATCCAATTCCCCCCAAATACGAGACGACACTTCGGTTTGAGGGTCAGGCAGAATCTGAGGTGCTGGCACACCCAACCTGGTTTTTATTACAGTCTTTGCAAATACAGGACCGCCCACAGGGAGGTATAAAACAACCAATCACATCACAGTTACATCCCACATATTCCCTCCCCTTATCCTGAGAGGAAACTCAATTACACATAAAGTTAAAACATACTTTTTACCCAACTTTCATAACTCTAAAACCATACATCACATTCACATAAAAATCACATATTCACAATCAATCCATTCAGGGGAACAACATATAATAAATTGGCATGAATCAGACCAGGGGTTCTGAAGTTAGCAAAAGTATCTTTTGGGGCCTGGCTGGCAGCATGGCTATCTGGCCCAAACCGGTTTCAGAGTCTTCTATCCTGGAGATAATGGAAAAGTAATCCAATTACCTCGCAGGACAGAGACCAGACTCCATTATGCACATGGGGAAACAAAGACAGTAAAACACTTTAAAATACATAAAGTCACCTTTTACACATAACACACAGACATTTCACATATCCCCAGATAGCTGGGATCTGAGCGCACAAAACTACCGAATAGCACTCAGATCCTATTCACACAGTTCAATTGCTATGGAGCCGAAGTCTTTAACTACACGAATGGGCTCCATGGCATAGCTATCTGGGTTAACACATTCACATAACGTCTGGTCCATAGTCCAAAGGCAGCAGGCGGGCAACCAGGCTTCTCCAGTTCACAGTGGCGAGGTTGGTATCTCACAGGTATGCAAGGGGGATGATGCTTCATAACGACTGGGCAAGGGGAGAGAACGACCGTGCTGACGATTTTGTTATAGAGGGCTGCCTGATCGTGCAGGGTACATGTTTGGACTGGACTCCTCTATTTCACCTCCTATAATAGATCTACTGGATCTGGGCCACTGTATCCCTCGCGAGAAATACTCAGAGGTATTACTATGGGAGATTTCCTGCTTATTTACTCACTCCCCTGGAGACTTTATGGGACAGTTTAGGGGCTCTTTGAACTAACCATCTTGGGTTCAGCTTCCAGGATTGGCCCATTTTGTTATTAATCCTATGCTCTAATATTGGATGTGCACCTGGAGGCGGTACGACTAACAGATGAACCTCAGTTATTACAAGAGTGCAGGTTTTGGTATACTCTGCGCTATATCTAACGAGCAACCACACTCTGTTTAGGTTATGCAGACCATTGCGAACAAACTGCGCAGACAGTTTTTCCTATGTCAAGGGACATGAGATCCTGAGGCCCTCATTGAGCAAACATGCACTGCCTTGCTCGGGTACCAATACTGGGGAAGGCCCACGGCCCGGTCTGCAGGTACACCGTAAGCAGGGATCGCATGGAAAGACTGGAGTCCTCTGTCAACTTGGGTTCCCTGGTCATCAACAATTTGGGATAAGACGACAGGATTGTCTCTACTCCTCTGGGAACATATCTGAAGAACAGGACTCGGATATGGAGGACCTTCTATACGCTAAATCCCTCACGGGAACCGTCTTGGTTTTGGGTTCTCGCAATCCTACCTATTCAACTATCATCAAGGAGACCTACTTGGACTCTAGAGGGGTACCCTGTGGATCCCCGGCTCCTACACAGATGTCACAAGTTGGGTTGCTGTTATGACCTGCAGTGGTTATGGTATTTTCTCCCCAGCAAATAAAATATTCCCCAAACATGAGCCTAGACTTCATGAAGGGTGTAACAGGAATGAAGTTTATTGATAACACACTGGCTTTTATGAGAAATCCTCCTGCCATAGGACCTCCCACAGTAAACAAAGACAATAACCAATCAACATACAGATTTACAGTAACCCCCGCCCTCTCTCTGCCTGGGAGATATTGAGATAAGGAATAAACCAATTATCTCCAGGCAGAGGGCACACAATTTTCCCAAAAGTTGGAACACCCCTTTCCACACAAGGTATCCCCTGATAGCTCTGATCTGGGGGACCAACATATCCAAATTTCACCCAGATCGGTACAGGGGTTCTTAAAAAGCATGGAAGTCACATGTTACTGACCACACACGAGGCTCCTGCCCAAAACAGTTCCACGAATTCAGCGTGTGCGGTCGGTCAATTCATAAAAAGGAAAAAAACAAATAAGTCCCAAATGGATCCTCCTGGCTCATAGGAGCGATTGCTCCCCTTGTCCGTATGAACAAAACTACCGAATGGCGCTCTCCTGGCTGTTCGGCAAAGGAAGCAGGCGTTCAGTAGTTTCAGCGGTAGTTCGGGAGGTTGAGTGTCCGATTTTAGCTCCAGACACTCGACAACCAAGTCCCGCTGCCTCCTTTCGTGCAAACAAGATGGCCGCCGTTTTCTGTTCCACGTGGCATTCAGCTATACGAACAGCGGACGCCCAGAGAGCGCTTAATAGATGGTTCTTTTGAAGTTAATGAGCCAGGAGGGTGGTCAGTGTTCGGTAGTTTTAAGCTACCAAACCAATAGATTCAACATGCACAAAATACTGTAGAAAAAGCCTGAACATAGGAGAAAATACCGAACTAAGTCTATTTTCTTCACAGTTGCAACCTACCGCTGGAGTACTGCTCAGGATGTGTAGCAGACTTGGATAGGGTTGCTGAGGTTCTCAAACTGGACAACCCCTGCTTCGGACAGTTGAAGCTAGACCCTTGTTTCTTCACTATATCTGCTCTCTGGAGTCACCTGTCATGAGTTGTGCCTGCGTGTTAAAGAGTGCTATAAGTTTGTGGGACTCCAGGCTATGAAAGGAGGTATTCATCTACAGGGAGGCCTTGACTTCGGTTCTTGAATTCACTTTCCTGGGTCCGCTTGACCTAGGGCCTTCTCTTGGAGATACGTGCCCGGACAGTCAGGGGTACAGGGACCTAAAGGTCTTATTATTATGTTACTATAGTATTATATTACTATATATATATAAATTATACCCTATCTCGTAGGTGGCGGGCAGGCCATGAGCTCCTACACGAATTTTTAAAGTATTTATCGGATTATTTCACCCTTTCACTACAGCACGTGAGGATTCTTCTTGTCTGGACAGGACCATTTTTCACTCCTCAACGATTATATATCTGGATGGAAATCTGAACCCCTGTTTACGTTCCACTCCTTTTGGATATTTCCAGGATTCACAATCCCCCAGAGTAGTCGGCCACCTTTCACTACACAAGTTCAGTTTGGGGCCGTAATTGAACGTCCCTTGGGAGTTCCTTCTCTACCACAGTCGCGGGTCACACAGTCCATTTGGAGTACTGGAATAACTTGGGATACGGACAGTTTTGACCGCACTCTTGCTTGCATAATAATTTCATTCTCGAATGAGACCACTCACGGGGTAGGTCATGAGGTAGCGAAAGGATCCTACTCGGTTCTGTTGCGAAATTGGTGGTAGACTTAAACGCATTACTTGAGGTTGGAGATTTGCCTGCAAAGCCACATAACCTGGTGACCCTGACACAATCAGAGGGGCCATCTTCCACATCAAGGCTTGAGACCTAGTGCCAGTTTTTCTCATGATCCTACATCCATGGAGGACCTTCGGTATTTTACACCTACGTGGAAATGGCTATAGGTCAGCTTTGTAGTTCATGGAGCGGCTGCTAGGAAACAGGTCGAAACCCCACGTATAATAGATGTAACGGCGGAGGGTGTTTTTCCCATATTTTGGGGTACATCGATAGCTGGCGTCTTCATCGATCCGTCTACTGTCACTTCTCGCAGTTGGAAGGTCCATTTGGGATTGATCTAGTTTTCTCCTGGAATAGGTACCAGTGAAACAAACCGTGTTGGATTTTTTTGCCTGAACGTTTAAGCAGCAAATACGAAGCCTCTGGTCATGTTATAAAATTGTAGATTATGTTAGCTTTAGTGTACCTATAATCTTAATTGTATTAATGACAGGAGGCGAGTATTTCCCACCCATTCCCTCCCTTGTCTATACTATAGTTTAGGTTCATCAGGTACGTATGTACGCTTGTTGTCTCTGCTACCTGTCTCTTGTTCTTGAGTCCGTTTTCCAAAGTAAGGGTTGGGATCTCTGTATATTATGATATTTCTGGTTGTTACACTGGTTGCCTACATGTTTTGTTCAGAGTACATTTCATTGGCTAACCAACCTTTTCGATTCTGTTTTTTCTCTTGTTTCAGTTTACAGCTGCCAATGCTATCTGGTTTGGTAGTTCTTCTCAGACGGTGGACATTGTTGTATTCATTGTATCTAGCACTTTGTTTCTTCCCCATTATATTTTCTGCCTTTTGTTCTGTTTTGTCGCAGCTTGAAAGAGGAAATGATGTATGGGGAGGGGAGTTTTATAGTACCTAACTTTTTCTGATTGGTTGTTTTTTTTCTGTGCTGCTGTGGAGTTCTAGTAAAGAGAGACTTAAGCAAATACTCGCCTCCTGTCATTAATAAAATTAAGATTATAGGTACACTAAAGCTAGCATAATCTACTATTGCTGTTGAATTTTATATTGTGTTAACCAGTTTCACCTGTTTTTTTGCGAGGTTTTGCAAGGCTTTTGTAACAGGGATTTCCAAATCTACAGCCATAGATGATTCTTCTCTATATACTAAAGGAAAAATAAAATTATTGAATTTCTACCTCATCCTGATTTTCATTGATTAACACACCTATCTCAGATTCCAAGGGACCAACATTTTTAAATAAAGTGTGTTAAATAAACTGCGCTTAACCTTTTTTTGCTATTAATCTGCTTAAACACATTTTGGGGTTAATCTTGCTCTTTTTGGCTATGAGTTTTTCAATTTCATGTTAAGCCACTCTAATTGCCCTTTTACATGCCCTATTGTTATATTTGTCATAGGATGCTATTGGCCCCTGGGATTTAAATGTGCCGAATGACCAAACCACATTGGTTTTAATTTGCTTCAGTTTGTTTCTCAATTGTATTCTTTGAGAAATATACTTTTTATAGTATTTGATATTTTCTGTACTTTTGTTAGTGAATATACCCCAAAACTAAATGAGTTATCTTCTAGATACTGCTCTAAAATGGGTTAAAAAGGCCAAAAATCTCACAAATGCAACTGCAGGAGCTTAATAAAACTTTTCAAGAAGAAGAACTGATTTTCTGTATCAACAAATTAAAAAAGAATAAATCCTCTGGTCCAGATGGATTTGATAACCTTTTTTACAAATTATTAGGAAATAATATTAAAACGGACCTAATTGAAGTTTTCAATTCCTTTGTTACACCTAATAGCATACCGGCAGAACTGTTACAAGCAAATATAGTGCCTATCCTTAAACAAGAAAAGGATGCAGAGAAGATAAAGAATTATCGTCCAATCTCACTGTTGAATACCGACATTAAAATATACTCTGCTATGATAGCAGAACGCTTAAAAAAAATTATATCAGAAATGATAAACAGAGACCAAGTCGGGTTTGTTCCGGGGGGTCTTCAACCCATAACATCAGAAGATTGATTGACATATTGGATTTCGCTTGGACCACTGGAACTCCCATGTTGACCCTGTCCTTGGATGCTGAGAAAGCATTCGACAGGGTCAACTGGGAGTTCATGAGACAAACACTGCAGCGATTTGGATTGGAGGGAAGACTTCTTGAGAATATTTTTGCCCTATACACTGGCCCAACAGCAAGAATAATGGGGAATGGCTTTAGCTCAGAGTGGTTCCCATTATCTAACGGAACACGACAGGGGTGTCCGTTATCCCCCTTACTCTATATAATTTCATTAGAACCTCTGGCATCTGCCATTAGACAAGAAGAAAACATCTTTGGTTTTGACCACAAGAAAGAAAACATAAAAATAAACCTCTACGCAGATGATGTGATTATAACTTTAGAAAATCCGTTACAATCAATAACACAGCTCATGACAATTATAGAAAAGTTTTCACAGGTTTCTGGTTATAGATTAAATACAGATAAATCAACTATTCTGGCGAGTAATGTAAATATGGAAGAAAAAAAAGAGATAAAAAAGAGGTTTGATTTTATTTGGATTGAAAAATCATTTAATTATTTGGGAATTAACATCTGTACAGATCCAAGGAAAATTGTTGATCAATTTCCTCCCATTACTTCTAAAAATGAACAAGCTATTAAAAGAGTGGAGAAATCTGGAATTCTCCTGGTGGGGCCGCATAAATATAATTAAATCCTATATTCTACCAAAGTGGTTATACCTATTTAGAATGCTTCCTTTGAAGGTACCCGATAGTTGGCTATCACTTATCCAACAATCCTTCTCTAAATTTATATGGCAATCAAAGAAACCTAGGCTGGCAAGAAAATTCTTGGCGATTAAACAAGCAAATGGAGGCGTAGGACTTGCGCTGATCCAACAATACTATCAAGCGAGTACTCTCTCTCATTGTATTATTTCACAACATACAGAGGCTAAACATGAGAGATGGTATGCAATAGAAAAAAAATGTCAAATAATATAGATCTGTCTACCCTTTTTTTGGTTGACGCAAAAAAAGAAAGATAACTGCCAACCATGTTCTGAAAGCATAGTGTTACAAAATATTGGAGAAGCATGGAACAAAATAAGAAAAAATATGGGTCTTAATAATCGTATCATTAACATTTTACCAATTCTAATTTTGGAAAACAATATAGAAGATCTAAATTTAAAAAATTGGGCCAAAGCAGGCATTCAAAATATAGAAGACCTAATGATAGGATCAAATCTTAAATCATTTGAACAATTAAGTACAGAATTCGCTCTTCCAGAAAAAGAAAAATATAACTTCATAAGGATTAATAGCTACTTAAGCAAAGCACTAGATAAAGAACATTCAGAAGTTAAATGTAAATTATGTCATTTGTTGAAAGCGAATGACATGAAAAATCTATTAAAAAAGTGTAATTCGATACTAAGACTCGGGGAAGAAGATCTTATTTTTCCGGCCATTGAGAAATGGGAGAAAGATTTGAAAATAAAGAAAAAATTGGAAAAAAGCGATTGGAAAAAAGCTTGGGTGTCTGTGGCTAAACACATTAAATGCTTAAATTTAGTTGAGTTACATTTTAAGATTATAAATAGACTTTATCTGGTCCCTAGTCGCATGAATAAAATGGATCATATCAGCTACTTGCTGGAGGTGTGATAGAGCGACGGGAGACATGTTACATATCTGGTGGAGCTGTCCCCTGATAATAGAATTTTGGAAAATGTTTATAGGTAAAATCCAAGAAATAATCGGTACTAAAATACCCTTGTCTCCAGAATTATTCATACTGCACTTAAATCTTAGCCAATATAATATGGATTTTCAATACTTTCTTACTCATGCGCTAATAGCGGCAAAGATTTCTATAGCTAGAAGATGGAGAACTAATAGTATACCAAATTGGGAAACCATAAAAAATCAGTTAACCTTTCAGCTAAAAATGGAAGGAGGCTTAAATATAAACCTGAAAAAAAAAAAAAAGATGGATATAGATAAATGGCTAAATAAGTTGTGCGTATTCTAATTTGATAAAGAAATTAGGGAAAAAAAAAAGAAAAGTAAGAATAAATGTTAAGATAATCAGCTAGTTACTCTAATTATTACTATGGGAACATTACTGAGGAACTTTGTCACCATCTATGTGTTTGTATTGTATTGTCTTTGTGTTTTTGTTTTTGATAACGGAAAATATTAATGATGACTTAAGTACCATGGTCCGAACTACATGAACGGCAGCAGAAAATTATCGGCAGGTACTGTCTGAAATAAAAAAAAATAAAATAAAAAAAAATAAACTGCGCTTAACCTTTTTTGCTATTAATCTGCTTAAACACATTTTGGGGTTGATCTTGCTCTCTTTGGCTATGAGTTTTTCAATTTCATGTTAAGCCACTCTAATTGCCCTTTTACATGCCCTATTGTTATATTTGTCATAGGATGCTATTGGCCCCTGGGATTTAAATGTGCCGAATGACCAAACCACATTGTTTTTTTAATTTGCTTCAGTTTGTTTCTCAATTGTATTCTTTGAGAAATATACTTTTTATAGTATTTGATATCTTCTGTACTTTTGTTAGTGAATATACCCCAAAACTAAATGAGTTATCTTCTAGATACTGCTCTAAAATGGGTTAAAAAGGCCACCAATAAATCTCTATCTAAAATAAAAAAAACATACACATAAACGTAGAGGAAACACCATGTAGAAATATCATGGAATCTAGGTAAAATATCAGATAAAAAAAATAATCAAGCAAATGAGTTGGTAATAATCAAAATTAATAAGGACAATTTAAACCACACTTACCGTAATTTTCTTTCTCTGGCTATTTATCATGGCAGCATTACTTATGTGTAGCTCAGCCATCAGTACCAGAACAGGACAGGAAACATAATTGAAATGAGACCAAGTGTATAAAGGGTCCTCCCTTCACACACCAGTCCATTATAAAGGTAAAAAAAAAAACACACGGGAGGGAACATGATACTGCCATGATAAATAGCCAGGAAAAGAAAATTATGGTAAGTATGGTTTAAATGTTCCTTATTCCTGGCTAATCATGGCAGCATCACTTATGGGTAATACCCAAGCTAATTTAGAAAGGGTGGGAGACAAAACATTTTTTTTTACAATAATGATTGCAGCACCAAAGTGATTTATTATAAACTGTGAACAGAAGATAGAACCCCTTTTCCAAATTTAGTAGAGGAAGAGGCCAGATCCAATTTGTAGTGTTTAATAAATGTCCCTGGAGAAGACCAAGTGGCTGCCTTGCAGATATCATCCGGAGGCACCTCCGTCCAAAGTTGTAGAAAGAGATCTTGTAGAATGAGCTCTGATCTTGGCCGGTGGAGTTTTATTATGCTTTCGGTATTCTTCTGCTATAACTGCTGTTATCCAACATTCAACAAGTGTTGAAAAAGAGGCTGCTTTTCCTTTCCTGGAACCATTAGGTAGCATTAATTTTTTTTCTGACTTCCTAAAGTCTTCAATAGTTTCCAAATATTTTATTAAATACTTTTGAATATCCAGTTCATAAAGCTTCACTTCCTCTGGAGTTTGAGGATTTGGAAAGAAGGATGGTAAAACTACTTCTTGACCCTTGTATTAGATACTTTCAGATAGTTACTTTTTTGGAGTCATTACTTCATGACTAAGTATCTTTTTGTTTAACTAGCTCAGTGAAAGGCATTCACTACTTTATATTATCTCTTGTTTGTATATATCGTTATCCCTTGTGTATATATATTCCCTATCACCTGTATCCCTTAGATTTAAGGTTACGTTAACCTTTTTTAACCATAGCTATTAAACTTTAGATATTAAGTGTTTAATTTATTTAGGATCCCAGTTAATTCGGACAGATTGTGTTCTCGTTCTCTTTATATTTAACTTTTGTGAAGGGTTAGCCCCTCTAATCTGTCCTTTAGATAGTGATCATACACTTACAGCTTTTTTCTCCTTTTTTATAATTAAAATAAATGTTCTACCCCGCCTGCTATACATTTATCAAATGCCCCATATTTTAGTCCCCCCTCTATTTTTGCCTTTTTGAACAGGATTTTAACAGACTATTTTTTAGGTTATTATATTATTATATTATAGGTTTTGCCACAACCTAGTCTTGCCTTCCATATCCAGACCTAGGGACCTGGGACGAATAGACCTTTATGAGTACTATTTAGTTATACTGGTGCATGAGACAAAAATCAAAGCAATTGAAAATATTGGAGCATAATATCCCATTATTCCTCCACTACTATAGAAATTGAAGATATATAAATAATGTAAATACACATATAAATTAAGCTCTCACCTCTGCATTTGATTTCACATCTTTACCCCCATGCAAGTTGGCAACTCCCTACATGAATCTCACCCTGATATTTAGCATTAAATATTTTTTAGTTGAACCTAAACCATTACTTCTGTCTGAATCGCAAACCAACCTTTTTAGACAGGATCGAATATCACCAAATACTTCAATATATACACTTATTATACACTACCATTATCAGGTAGGAATGACATTGACTAAATGAAACCTGTTGCTTCCAAAACCCTATACTTTAAAAAATAAAATAAAAAAATCCTATCACTCATATGAGTGATACTAGAAAGCTTGTTCCCATCTCTACCCCTTTTACCATCTCTTCCACCTTTTACCATCTCCAAGTAAATGTGAATTCACTAATTGGGATTGGAAGGAATTTTTTTACACATCAGTATATCTGCACTCAATTTTTCCAACAGTTTCTATAACTGTTGGAGGTGCCAGACTTAGAGGGTAACATAGCAAGATATATGGTGGTCATCAATGACTATTGACAAACAGTTTAAATGCACATTATAAAAATCACTAATATTCCCTCCCTTCAAGATTTTACCAAAATCTTCCTCCACCTATCTCAAATATTCACACTCACTAGAGTTCCACCTACTCCATGCTCATATTCCTAAGCACTGGTGACAAAGAAACATCCCATCTGTGGACAAATGGATTTCTAGAGTTGAAACACATGGAGGAGATTCCCTTTTCTATTATTGCACAGTGGTATGCGAGAGGGTTCAGAGATTCATCTTTGCTGGGTCAAAAAAAGTAAGAGTAATAAGAAGTGTGAGGGAGAGAGGACAAGGAAAAGGGGGGGGATGGGGTGGGAGGGGAAAACATGGAGAGGGGTCAGCTGTGGAGATGGGGTAGTGAGTGGACTACCTCTTTGCCCTTGCAAATAGGTAGTCTGTTTGCTCCCCCTGTCCCCACACCAGACTTTCCCCCATCCCCTGACTACACACCCTAAAGGAGAAGCTCGCTCATCACCAATATGTGTAAGCGTGTGTGGGTGTGTTACTGGGATGTATCACATTATGGTGCAACTAGACTCATGGAGCTACGTGCACCCCTCTCCCACCTTATGTTAGCTAGCTTACATTGTCTTCCCATGATGTAGAAGCACTCCAGAGTTATCGGATTGGTATCTCTGGATAGCCATTTGTCATGTCAAAGCATGAGTTGGCATTTGATATATGTTGTGAGTTGTTTTTGTAAACATTGGGATAACATTTATTGTAGGCTTTGAGTTGTTTTTGTACATGTTGGGATAACATTTCTTGCAGGCTTTGATCTTACACCAGACCTAAGCCATAAAACTACTACTAGATAACCATCATCAGAACTGCACATAGGGCATCGTACAATGTATTGGTGCATATGCTCTGACTGTGGGTTCTTCAAAGGACAACATAATTTAAGAAAATATGGCCAAATCACTCTGATCCACCCAGGGTCTGCCCACTTAGAAACAACTAGTTTACGTTATGTATTAAGGATGTTGGACTATTCAGTCAGATATTTCTTTTTTCAACAACTACTTGCAGACCTGTAACATCTGAATCTCCCACAAGAATTATATGTAAGGATTTTTTGTGTTTTCTCCTATTTTATTTTATGGACTGTTTTGCAATTTGTTATCTCTGTTTCTGTATGTAATTTATTTCTGTATTTTTGTACACAGCACTGTGAATCTTTTTTGTCAGATTAAATGTTTACTTAATCAGCTTGTGTCTTTGTTTTCTATGAGCTCACTCTTCTGAGGAAAGCTCAGGTAAACACGTTGCCAAAAGGGTTAATTATATATGTCTGATCAATAAAGTAAGGTTTTGATCCTACAATTCTACTGCGGTAACCCTAGAGTAGGTAAAAGACTACATGCAGAGCATGTGTTATGTTAAGGTGGTATATGTAATATGGGACCACAAAACACACAATTCCCTGCACACATGAACTGTTGCTTTACAAAATCCTACGTCTGTTTGCTCAAATTATTTCATTTCACTCTGTGCGTCAAGTTCTATGAGAATGTTTGCAAAATGTCAGACCCGCCAAATGCTACAGAAATCGAGCTCCAGTGACTGTCCGGCTGTGTCATGATTTACAGGTGTTATAGGTTTGTTGTGTCTAATACTATATTAAGCTCTAAAACACATCCTCACATGAACACAATATCAATGGTTAATCTAATAAAACATGGTTTGTGTTGTTCATTATTACAAGGGTGGGTATGTGCCTATTTTAGGCCAAGGTTTCCCAACCAGTGATGCATGTGCTCAATGGTGAACATTTGAATAAGCAATAAAGTGTCATAACTTTACGCGTAAATGGGTATCATTCTTCAAAAGGTGGGTTTTGTTGTAGGGCAGGTAGTGTTAAAATAGGGAGGATTCAAGATGTACTGGTTTTGCAAGTGCTTGTCTTATGACATAAGTCAAAGGGTGGTTTGTAATGGTATTAATATAATGAGTTACGTCATAAAAATAAAACATAATGAGTTTAATGCTTTAGAGGCATTACTAGGGGCATGTGATTCTGGGAGTGACATCACAGGCCTGCCTACTTAGGAATACACTGAATAAAAACCAGATGTAGGAAGGATTAAGTTTGTTGATGTTTACATCTATGTTTGTATTATTGTATTGTATAATTATTGTAATGAATTGACATTCTGCTAGCACCTGCTACTTATTATTATAATCATATTAAATGTACATTTAATATTACAATATTTTGTTTATTTTCTATCCACATATTCGACCATAGTACTAAGAACTATAAAAATATTAATGTTGTTACTTATTGTTTGATTATTATATATTAAAGACGAATATTAACCTTTTAATTAAGTCACGGCCACAACACTCGGCAGCAGTCCACGTTTAGGATTTCCGATTATGTGAAATTGATTTTTAAGTTGGATAAGTGGCCATGTATTTCGTTTTGTTGCATAGTCTCTCTCAAAGAAGTCTCTGGCTTCGTGGTAGAAAACAAGATCATTGTGACGGACCGACTGGCACCCTGACTGGGTACCTCCGTCAATTGCTGCTTCCTAGTACTTGCAAGAACCATAAGCACTGTACTGGAAAACCATAACCACTGCAGACTCCCACAAACCTCCGCAGCTTGGTTGGGGTTCTCGCCATTCTCCACCCACATCGGACCCAAGACCAGGACCCAGCTTCCAGTGAGTAAACCTCTCCTAGTCCAGAGAGTGTAGCAGGAACAGTTTTTAAAAGAGCTAGTAATTATACTCAGGGGAGTATGGTGATATAGCAATCCCCAGACTGTATGTTCTCCAAAACCCCATACATGAGCCAAGACTTCATGAAGGGGTAAACGAATCTCAGTTTAATGGGAGCCACACTTGGCCTTATATGACAATCCCCATGCGCCCACAGGGACCTTGTGGGGGACTGATTTGCAACTTCACCGACTAATAACAATAAGGTGACAAGGCATGACACCTCCACACACAGCACACAATCCCTCCTCTCTGCCTGGGAGATAATTGGATTAGAATTAGTACAGTTACTGATCCAATTATCTCCAAGCACAGAAAAAACATACTTTTTTAAAACACCCCAAAAGTACCCTAAAATACATAAATCCCTAGATAGCCCTGATCAGTTATCCAAAAATCACCCAGACCAACATATCCAAAAATCACTCAGATCAGTTCATGGGTTTAGGAATTTTCTGGAAGTCATTTATTTGACGAGCACAGCATGGTCCCATAGCCGAAAATAGTTCCATAGAATCGCGGCTAAGTGCCGCTGGAGGACCGACCGGGAACTGCACACTTTTCATGCCAAAAATAGTTCCAGGCCATTCACGGCTAAGTCCCCCTGAAGTCTATTCATGGTTTTGGTCCATGCGAACAAGATGGCCGCCACCTTGTGGTCATCCATAGGAATTGCGGCCACCCAGATGAACACTTAGACCACTGCGGTGGAAAGTGCAACAATGTATCAGTTAAGCTTAACAAGCTTCAGGGTGGTCTCTGGTTGGTGCGACTGTTCGGTAAACAAACCATATACTCCCAATTGCATGAACAGAGCCTGTTTAAAGTATTTTAGGCAAGTCTATATATAGTTCAATCTTGCCTTGTTTTAGTATATTCACACGTTTTAGTTGGGTGCTAGACTGTGGTCACAAGTCCATACAAACAAATCCAAAAGGTGTATGTGTATATATATATATATATAATATATATGTGTGTGTGTGTGTGTTCGGGGCATTCTCATATGATATGGAATACTCTGGTGAAAAGAAATACAATAAAAAGGAAATAGTCAGTTGAGGTGTGCCGAAACCGATGTATGCTGTAGGCCGGTAAATAAAGTGGCCAAAAAGAGAAAAGCAAGGTAACCATTTATTCAGCAAACATAAGTACATAAACATAAGTACATAAGTACAAACTCACGCTTGCAGGACCTCTCACGGGCGGCTCCTCTCCTATGGAATAACTTGCCTACTGCCATCAGACTCTCCCCTAGTCTTCAATCATTTAAGAAGGGCCTTAAAACCCATCTCTTCAGGAAAGCGTATGGCCTCCCAGAGTAATCTCTCCCTTACATACCTGTCTCTTGCTCTCCTATGGGATAGTGCTTTGCTCTCTCCTCCAGCTCTGCTTCACTCCTACTTGATATTTCCTATCCTAATGTTTCTAATACCCCACCTCCTATAGACTGTAAGCTCATTTGAGCAGGGTCCTCTTCAACCTATTATTCATGTAAGTTTTCTTGTAATTGTCTTATTTATTGTTACATCCCCCCCTCTCAAAATATTGTAAAGCGCTACGGAATCTGTTGGCGCTATATAAATGGCAATAATAATAATAATAATAATATTACATATTAAGTAGACATCTTAATGAAAGCCCTCCTAATCTCTTGGACTGGGTGCGGGATGTAAGTGGCATAAGCTGAGGACTTCCAGCGACCCAGTGTCTTAATAACGTGAGCTGGTATGTCTTGGATAGAAGCCGTGGAGGCCGCTCCAATTCTGAAGGAGTGCCCCGAGTAGTTACTAGGGTTTAAACCAAGTCTGGTGATAAGCATCCGGACGTCAACATGAATTTTGCTGTGGTGAGAATTGCATCGTGTATCAATAGTAGGGGTTTTGAGGGGTGTGTCGGTGTTGTGGCTAAGAAAACATCCAGTGCTTTCACCGGGCACCAATTATTCCCTGTGGGGTAGTAGGTTATGTGAACCGGTTCCCCCATCTGACTTGTTTTAGTCTTAGGTAGGGTCAGGATGTAGTAGTTTGTGTGTTTCGTGAGATACGACGTGAGGAGGCACCCTTGGCTATGGTGTTGGCCACTAATGGTGAATTCTCATGGTCTAAGAAACCCATAAAAAGCTAGATACATGGTGGTTTTTATAACCGCGTTCGTATTGGGTTCAAATGGTGCCTGGTCGAGTAGGTTGGACAAGGATTTGAACATTCCAATGTCAATAGCCAATCTCTTGAGTGTTGCTGGGCCGTCTGCTTTTGCTATGCCCTTCAGTAGTGTTCGGATGGGGTAAGAGGTTAAGAACCCTTTGTGGTTAGGGGAGGAGCAATACATATGGTTTTGTAAGAGTGAGGTAAAGCTTAATAGTGTTATGTGAGAATTTAAGTTTAAGGTGGCAAAAAGATGCAAAAGCTATCAGTGAAGAAACCTCAAACCAGTTGGCTAGGTGATGGTCAGACATGAATTGTTTGTACAAGTGAAAAAAAAGCTCTGTGATATGCGTTGAGTGCTGGTGGACAAAGCTAATTTAGTGAGAGCGTGGCTGTGCTGAAGTAGTTCATCTACTCCATGATAAGGTCTTGGAAAGTTGAAGCTGGGGTTGCCACACGAGCTGCCGAGGGTAGGGACAGTCTGAAAGCCTGAAATTGAAAGCGAGATAGCTGGTCAGCTGCCGTATTGTACATGCCGGGAACATGAGAGCATACAATGTGGAAGTGATGGGTAGCTGCCAGCCATGTCAGTTTCCTAAGGAAGTTCATAATTGCCAAGGAGGAAGAGAGACCCTTGTTGATAATGTGGCATATTGCCAGGTTGTCAGAGAAGCAGCATACGGACTGTCCTTTCCATAACCTACACCAAGTGACACCTGCAGCAACTATCGGGTATACCTCAAAGAGGGCTGAGTTAGTGTGAAACCCCTCAATGCCCTGTGTTTCTGTTGGCCAGGTCCCCCAGAGCCATTCCGTGCCGAAAATGGCCGCAAATCCCGCGGATGATGCTGCGTCTGTCCAAATGACAGGTGACCGTGAATCAATCTGTGGGAGGAACATGCTCCTACTGTGGTGGAATCTCGGTAAAAATAAATTTAGTAGGCCGAGATTACCACGTGGCATGTGTACGTGCATATACTGGTGTATCGGTCGGTTGGTTGCACGTGGCAAATATACGATCAGTAGTGTACGGAGCATGTGCAAGAATACCGGATGTAGTATTCCCCTCCTCCATTGTGCTGGGCAAACCATGCGGTCAAACAGGAAGTTAGTTCTTATTCGATTGATTGGGTAAGAGAATGTGTGGGTGGAGCTACTTATGGGTGGAGTTACATGCTTATATAAGGAGCCTACACTATTGTCCGGGGCTCAGATCTTGTTGTATTTTGGTGACATTAGTCCCTCTGAGTCCCGATCGGTGAACCGAATAAAGAATCTCTTCCTTCCTGAAGAAACCTGTGTCCATCTCTCTGTGCTTGGCTTCCGTCAGTTTCTCCGGTATCATTTGGTGCATTGGCCGGGAAGCTCATCGTTCAACGGTAGCTGAGAAGCAGAGGCGTGAGACGGTCTATCTTTGCCCACGTTCTCTACGGCTGCACCCCTGAACTTCTGCGTGGACCTCCCTTCGTCTCGGCGCCACTGGTTTGTTGTCCAGGAGATCAATGGCCTCTACGTAGTAAGTGCTGGGGTGTCCCCGTCGATGAGTGTGAACTCAGGTTCAGGAACGAGGAGGTAAGACGACCGCTGTTTTAGACGGCGGAGCCACTAGGGGTATTGGATACCGATTGTGCGGTAGGCCCATAAGGGGTTATTTGGAATCTGCCCCCTCCAGTGGAGGGAAGGAGCGAAGGCGCACCACTCAATTAAACGCCCTTTAGTAAGCCCGTTTAATTTTGGTTTGGAGTCAGGCGGGGTTCTGGTGTAAATAGCCCTAGCCGGACACCGGTGTCTTGTCTAGACTAGCGTTCTAGGGTGTATATTTTGTTCGCTAGGTCAGAGGGACTGGGAGACTAAGCGGTGTCTGTGTAAATTCGGTTCGCTAGATCTCAACCTATCTTGGCTAAGTGGGAAGGCGTGTAAATTTGGAACCCACTAGATTTTTGATAGAGTAAATAGACTAAAAGGGTGCTGTTGTAAATTCTGCCCTCTAGTTCGCTATATGTGGTTACAAAAAACAAAACATAGAAAGGGGGGTGCTATACATACATAAAATACTTCAAATACTTATGTCTGTACAAGGAAGGTCTTACTGCTGATAGTCAAATCAAATCAATCTAGAAAAACAAAAACAGATTGCACATAGCATAATACTGTATGAGGAAAAATAAAATCAATAATGGTGGTTTGGGTCACTCACGATAAGCAGAGCCTATTGTAGCAGGCTCTGACTGTATGGGCTCATCAAAATCTCTGTATGCTGTATGTTCCAACAGGATCAGCTCCAGGATCAGCTCCCTCCTCCTCTTAGTACTCTTCCAATCACACCAAAGAAACCAAATGGTAAGGTGTAAAAAGGATTTATTCAGAATACTATTAAACAAAATAAAATGACATGTGCTTTTTCATTTTATTTTGTTTAATAGTATTCTGAATAAATCCTTTTTACACCTTACCATTTGGTTTCTTTGGTGTGATTGGAAGAGTACTAAGAGGAGGAGGGAGCTGATCCTGGAGCTGATACAGAGATTTTGATGAGCCCATACAGTCAGAGCCTGCTACAATAGGCTCTGCTTATCGTGAGTGACCCAAACCACCATTATTGATTTTATTTTTCCTGATCCTGGAGCTGATACAGAGATTTTGATGAGCCCATACAGTCAGAGCCTGCTACAATAGGCTCTGCTTATCGTGAGTGACCCAAACCACCATTATTGATTTTATTTTTCCTCATACAGTATTATGCTATGTGCAATCTGTTTTTGTTTTTCTAGATTGATTTGATTTGACTATCAGCAGTAAGACCTTCCTTGTACAGACATAAGTATTTGAAGTATTTTATGTATGTATAGCACCCCCCTTTCTATGTTTTGTTTTTTGTATCCATTTGTATAGTGCCTTTGGGTGATTTCTAGGCACTTGGGGGTAGTTGCTGTGTTTTCACCTTTATACCAGTATTAATAGCGCCAATCCACCCACAGATATTTTCTTGGAAAGTATCTATTTTTGTTCACTCGCTATATGTGGTGCTTGGGCAGTGTGGCTAACCAAAACGTATGTAGATAGTTTTAGGTAGTCCATCAAGGTACTGGCCAATAGATTAGTTGGGAATTGTATATGTGTTAAAGATTGTTGTAGTAGTGTGTATATCTTGCTAGATAGCGTGAGCTCTGCCGTCTAGCAAGAGTGTGAATAGTGTGTAATTGTATTATAGCGCACGGTACCATAACCATGTATAATTACTGACACTGTAAATAAGTACTAATAATTGTCGTCTATGTTGCATGTTTAACACCATAACCACTACTAATTGTACTGTGCCTTTAAATTGTACTTTAACCTATGCTAAACGTACTGTAACTACTGTTTGTAAAGACGATGTTACTGGGGTATGTTATAGACGGGTAATTCAAATATAGGAAATTATAGCGTGGGTGACCGTATAGTTTCGCCAAAGGACACAGTATTAGTTACTTAGTGACTGGTGTAACAGCTGTGTGTGTACGGGAATTCCCTGAGTGTTTTGTTGTGTGCGTTTCACTTAGTAACTGTACCACGTGGTGCTGTTGCCGAGGGAACGGGTGTGACCGTTGGTAGAGTGTTTGTATAGTTTCTGTTGGAAACGACGCTCCATTGTTAAGTATGGGCGCGTCGGATTCGACGATTTTGGATCCCTTAGGATGTATGATAAAGAATTTTAAAAAGGGATATACAGTATGTGATTTTGGGGTAAAGATGTCTCCAGCACGCTTGATTACATTGTGTAGTAGGGAATGGCCTACTTTGGTTGCCGCATGGCCACCACGTGGCAGTTTGGATCCTAATCTGGTACAGCGTGTACACGTGGCTGTATCAGGTAGGCCTGAACTTTACGGCCAGTTTCCCTATATTGATTGTTGGAGGCAGGCCGTAAAAGACTCGCCAAAATGGATCCGAGTATGCCACGAGGAACAATGTCGCCTCATGGTGGCCAGGACTCGTTTGTCCACTAAGGCCGTAATTACGCCCATTTTGGACATGCCCCCTGAGTCTGAGATCCCTATGCCGCCCCCTTACTCCTCCTCCACCGGAAGAGGAAGAGGAGGTGCTGCTGGAAACGCTCCTCCCCTTGCCCCGTTGTCCCCACCTACTCCCTCCTCTAGCTCAGAGTCCAGCCCTTTTGTCTCAAACCCTCCCCTTCCGATACCTGCTTCCGTTAACTCCACATACCCAGATTTGGCGCCATATCTAGCTTCCGGTCAGTCTCCCCCTAGCCCGGCCCGGAATATTTTACTCACCAACCTTCCCCATAGTAATGCTTCCCCATCCCCTTGTCTTACTACCCCTCGACCGGAACCCCTAACTGACGCATCTCTACGAAGCCCCATATTAACCCGACAACTGACCGGTACTCTCCAACCCCGACATTATCAAATGCCACTTAGATTGACTCCTGGCCCGACACACATTAACGATGACGGCCAGATACAATACGCTGATCCAGTCTACGTTTATGTCCCTTTTACGACTACTGATCTCTTTAATTGGAAGACCCATAACGCCTCTTACACTGAAAAGCCTCAAGCCATGACGGATCTGTTTACTTCAATAGTCCAGACACATAATCCCACTTGGGCTGATTGCCAGCAATTATTAATGACATTGTTTAATAATGAGGAAAGGACTAGGATAAATCAAGCAGCAATTAAAGCGCTGGAAGAAGAGGCCCGAACACAAAATCAGGCCAACCCAGCAGCATGGGCCACAGCCCATTATCCAAACACCGATCCAAATTGGAATGTCAATGGCGCAGATTTGGTTCATTTAAAAGCTTATAGGGACGCTATTATTGCTGGCATGAAAGCTGGGGGAAAGAAGGCGAGTTATTGCAGAAATGCGATGAATCGCCCAGTGTCTTTTATGACCGATTATTGGAGGCATACCGCTTGTATACCCCCTTTAATCCGGAGGCCCCTCAGAATTCCTGGATGGTTAACTCTGCCTTTGTCAGCCAAGCCTACGGAGATATAAAGCGCAAGCTACAAAAGTTAGAAGGGTTCGTAGGGATGTCCATAACCCAACTAATGGAGGTAGCGAATAAAGTGTATATGAACAGGGAAACAGAGATGAAGAAAGAGGAAGAGCGCAAGATGCGTAGAAAGGCAGATATGCTAGCGGTAGCAATCGCAGGCATAGACAGAAGGGAAAAGGAAGTATATAGGGGAACAGATAAAGGCGAGAGTAAGTGGAATGGGGAACCCCTGAGTAGGAATCAGTGCGCATACTGTAGAGAAGAAGGGCATTGGAGAAGTGAGTGTCCGCGAAGGGAACAGTATGAGAGAGACAGACCTAGGGCAGGATATGGTAATTATAGAGGCAGAGCGAGAGGTAGAGGAGGTCCTGGAGGGAATAATGGTAGCAATAGAGGAAGTGTTAGAGAAGACAGGTATTATCCAGCAGCGCAGAGATCCCGCGATAGAGAAGATAGGGACTTTGTAGGATTGGCTGACACGGTCATGGAGGACTATTGGTACTGACCGGGCTCCATCCCCCTTGGCCGAGCGGAGCCTATGGTCGACGTATCAATAGAGGGAAAAAGGAGTGTGTTCATGATCGATACTGGTGCTGAACATTCGGTGGTGACTGACCTAGTTGCTCCTCCATCTGGAAGAACTATCACTGTAATAGGAGCAACTGGAAGGAGTGCTGCTAAACCGGTTCTTAACCTCCCTGGCGGTATGATTATGTCAGGAATTTTGTACCAAAAGCGGTACAATTTTTTTGCATTTGAATTACCCGCCCAGTTCCGCCTCCATGTCAGGCATGTCAATCAAATTTTAATTAATCAAATCACATAATTACGTTAAAAGATTATTTAAATATACATGTAGAATTTTAATATATATGCATTTATAGGTATTTAAATTCTATGTGTATACTAATGTAATTTTTTATGTAATTATATGTATTTATCTCTATATATATATATATTTGCGGTTATTTGTATTTTATATATATATATAGATATATAGAATGTCATTCTAAGTGTATTTTGTTACCGATATATATATATATTAATAACAAAATACAGTTAGAATGAAATTACATATGCATATATAATTTATATTAAATTTTGTTTCAATATTTTATTTATTTATTTTATTATTTTATTTATTTATTATTTTAATTATACGTATTTATATATAATATATATATATGTACATCTATTATATATATAATATATATACATATTATATATATTTGACGTCATTCTAAGTGTATTTTAATATTAATATATATACTTATATTAATATTGAAATACACTTTGTATGACGTTACATATATATAATATGTATATATATTATATAAATAATATATATACATATTATATATATATAAAAAGATATTTAATTTATTTTTACACTTGTCTTTTATTTATTTTTTTATACTTCCCACCAGCAGGGGGACTGTCTGATATTTCAAACAGTCCCCCTGCTGGCAGATCCACAGCCAGCTATAGAGGGCCATGTGATCGCTCTTTGAGAGCGATCACATGGCCCCCGGGGGCCTGATTTGCCGTGGGAGGGCTGCCTGGGCTGTGAGGCAGTCCTCCCAAAGCGGATCGCGGCGGAGGTAAGTAAATCTTATCTACCCCGAGCGTGACTCGGGGTTACCGCTTCTGGCAGCGAAAATTAACCCCGAGTCACGCTCGGGAATACCGCTAGGGAGGTTAAAAGTCGACTCTGTACATTGGGGGGCCACGTAGTAAAACATCAATTCCTTTATATGCCTGAATGTCCAGTCCAACTGCTAGGACGTGATTTGTTGTCAAAACTACAAGCGCAGATAACGTTTCTACCAAATGGAACAACATCTTTAAAGTTCAATGGACTTTCGGGTATAATGACAATATCTGTACCAAAGGAAGAAGAGTGGCGACTTTATACAGCGTTGACTAGCCAAAACCCTAAGAGTGATGAATCCTTGTTTAATATACCAGGAGTGTGGGCAGAGAACAACCCACCAGGACTTGCTTGCAATATCCCACCAATTCGAATCGAACTGAAACGTGGGGTCTATCCAGTGAGCTTAAGGCAATATCATATCCCACAAAAGGCCAAGAAGAATATACAATCATACTTGGATAAGTTCATAAGGTATGGTATCCTAAAATTCTGTACTTCCCCCTGGAACACCCCATTGCTGCCTGTTCAAAAGCCCGGTACAGATGAGTATCGCCCTGTGCAGGACTTGAGAGTAGTCAATGATGCGGTCGTAAGTATACATCCAGTTGTGCCCAATCCATATAACCTGCTTGCTTTAATTCCGGGCGGGGCTACCTATTTCACTGTCTTAGATCTCAAAGATGCCTTCTTTTGCCTTCGAATTGCTGCGGAAAGCCAGTGTATCTTCGCATTCCAATGGGAAAATGCTGTAACGGGCGCGAAACGCCAGATGACTTGGACAAGACTGCCCCAAGGGTTTAAAAATTCACCCACCCTATTTGGATCAGCTTTAAGTCAAGACTTACTGGATTTCAAGTCCATCCCAGGAGAGTGTGTATTATTGAAATATGTAGATGATTTGTTGATAGCGGCAGTTACTAGAGAAATATGTCAGCAAGCAACACATGATCTACTACACATTCTCTGGAAGGCAGGATACAAGGTGTCCAGGAAGAAAGCTCAGTTGTGTCAGCCAACTGTCAAGTATCTGGGATTCCATATCTCTGAAGGTCAAAGAATAATGGGGCCATAAAGAAAAGAAGCTGTATGCCAAATACCAATACCCAAGAATAGAAGACAAGTGCGGGAATTCTTGGGGGCAGCAGGCTTCTGTAGGATATGGATTCCCAGTTATGCGATATTGGCGAAACCTCTTTATGCAGCTATAAAAGGTACAGAACACGATCCCTTCCTATGGACACCTGAACAGCAAAAGGCATTTGAAGATGTGAGGAAGGCTTTGATGAGTGCCCCAGCATTAGGTCTACCTGATCATACACATCCATTCTACTTATATGTACACGAGCAAAGAAGAATGGCTGTGGGAGTATTGACACAGTACTTGGGATCATGGCAAAGACCTGTTGCATATATGTCAAAACAACTGGATGCAGTGGCCAGTGTTCTTCCACCTTGTCTAAGAGCCGTAGCTACCGCCGCCCTGCTGGTAGCTGAAGCCGATAAACTCACTCTGGGTCAAGAACTCTATGTGCGAGTCCCGCACGCAGTACAGACGTTGCTAGACTATAAAGGCAATCATTGGTTTAGTAACAGCCGCATGACTAAGTATCAAGCTATGTTGTGTGAAAACCCAAGAGTGCATTTAGAGACTGTTAACACCTTAAATCCAGCTACGCTTTTGCCACAACCTACTGAAAGTCAACACGATTGCCTGGAGGTGATGGATGAAGTATTTTCAAGTAGACCAGATCTTCGTGACTTTCCCATCCAGAACCCTGATGTCCAGTACTATACGGACGGCAGTAGTTATGTGAAAGAAGGGATTCGCTATGCAGGATATGCAGTAACAACCATAGACAAGGTGATAGAAGCTCGGCCATTGTCAAAAGGAACATCGGCACAGAAGGCTGAACTAATTGCACTAACACGAGCGTTACAATTGGCTGAAGGTTTAACCCCTTAAGGACACATGACGTGTGTGACATGTCATGATTCCCTTTTATTCCAGAAGTTTGGTCCTTAAGGGGTTAAGAGTGAACATCTACACGGACTCCAAGTATGCGTTTTTAACCACTCATGCCCACGGAGCTTTGTATAAAGAAAGAGGACTATTGAATTCAGAGGGTAAAGAAATCAAGTACGCAGCTGAGATATTACAACTACTGGAAGCCGTGTGGGAACCGAAAGAAGTTGGTATTATACATTGTCGGGCGCATCTGAAAGGAGATGGTGATGTAACCAAAGGAAATCGGATGGCAGATAATGCAGCTAAGCGTGCTGCTGAATCAGGAAGACAGGAATATGTGGAACATATAGCTGCACTTATACCGACTCCACTGACTCAATGGACTCCAGTTTATACAGCTCAAGAAGAAGAGTGGTTAAAGACTGAAGCTGGGAAGTACCTGGAGAACAAATGGTATCAGTTAGAAGATGGAAGAATAGTTATTCCAGCATCACTAGCTGTAGAAATTGTCCAGAACTATCACAACGGGACACATTCTGGAAGAGATAGTATGGAAGAATCTCTCAGAAAACATTTCTACATACCAAGATTGTCCAACTTGACTCAAGCCATTGTACGAAGATGTGTAATATGTGCTAAGAACAACGCAAATCAAGGACCAGTGAAACCACCGGGAGTCCAGTATATGGGGGGACTCCCTATGTCCGATCTTCAAATAGACTATACAGTAATGCCTAAATCCGGTGGACATCGCTACCTACTAGTAGTTGTGTGTACCTATTCAGGCTGGGTACAAGCATGTCCTACTCATACAGAGAAAGCAGGAGAAGTTGTACGATTCCTGTTACGAGAAATAATACCCCGATATGGACTACCATGCTCTATAGGATCGGATAATGGTCCAGCCTTTGTTCATCAGTGCCTACAACAACTGACTCATATGCTTGGTATTAAGTGGAAGCTTCATACGGCATATAGACCTCAGAGCTCTGGTAAAGTAGAAAGAATGAATAGAACTATTAAGAACCAGTTGGCAAAGATGTGTCAAGAGACTCAGCTTAAGTGGAATGTTCTTTTGCCTATAGCTCTGTTACGTATTCGTAGTACACCTACCAGAAGGATGGGTCTCTCACCTTTTGAAATCATGTATGGGCGTCCACCTCCCGTACTTGGTAACTTAAGGGGGGATTTGAGTCAGTTGGGAGAAGGAATTACCCGGCAGCAGGTTGTAGAGTTGGGTAAAACTATGGAGGAAGTACAGAAATGGGTACAAGATAGATTACCTGTCAATATTTATCCCCCTGTTCATAGCTATCATCCAGGAGATCAAGTGTGGATTAAAGAGTAGAACAGTATACCGTTAGGGCCTAAGTGGAGGGGTCCGTATGTTGTTCTTTTGTCTACCCTTACAGCAATAAAGGTGGCTGAAGTGGCTCCGTGGATTCATCACTCCAGGGTTAAACCAGCAGCAGTAGATTCTTGGCAAGCTACACCAGATCCAGAGAATCCCTGCAAGATCCGGTTAAAGCGCACGACTCAGTCGGAGTGACGAGGAGATATTGGGATTACAAGTGTGTTTAAAGAGATCAGTAAGTGAGTGTTTTGACGGCCATAATAAAGCCTGACCACTTACCCACGTGTCATAGCCAGGGTGTCTCGAAGGGACCTCGGTGAAGGGAAGAGCAGAACTCCATTCCTTGCAGCCCTTACCCCCTGGAAGCTGAGGTGCCATCGCACGGACGAAGACTGAGGATGAAGACGTCGAAAGAAG
Source organism: Pelobates fuscus (assembly GCF_036172605.1). Lineage (NCBI taxonomy): Eukaryota > Metazoa > Chordata > Amphibia > Anura > Pelobatidae > Pelobates > Pelobates fuscus. The sequence continues at coordinate 185,389,479 of NC_086320.1, read as the reverse complement.
TGTTTTTGATAATGTGTATTTTTGTGTTTTTAAATATTCAGGAAGGTAGAGGTACCGACACACCTAGCTGTGAGGTTTGCATTAAGACTACTATAACAGGTAATCATATTTCCCAGACCCTAATTTGGCATTCACAATATGAGTGTAAAGGATATGTGTCTAGGTGTAGATACTTAGGTATAGAATATAGTGTATGCCATTTAGGAGTAGGAGAACCTAAGTGCTTCAATCCAGAGTATCAACTCCGTACAATTTGGTTGACCCTCCGGAATGGAGATCCACAGGGGACCCTAATAAATAAAACAGTATTAGAAACCATACATTCTTCGGGTGTTCTGCTATTTGATGCATGTAAGGCGATATCAAGTGGTAGAAAGCCGTGGAATGTATGTGGGGATCTTAAATGGGAGAGAACGTATGGGTCTAACGATAAGTATATTTGTCCCAGTAGTAAAAATAAGTACGTAAGTCCAAAATGCCCAGATAGGGATTATAATTATTGCCCATATTGGTCTTGTGTGGGGTGGGCAACTTGGGGACAGACAGTAGATAAGGATATGATTGTTACTAAGTTGCCTACCAAACCGTATTGTAAGTCTATGGAGTGTAACCCAGTCCATATACTTATTAATAATCCTGAACAATTTTTAGATAGGTTTGGTAACTCATTTGGGTTCCAGATATATGGGACGGGTTTGGATCCTGGGACAATATTATTTATAGGGATAGAGACCGATACTGTAGCATCCCAAACTCATCAGGTTTTCCATTCTTTTTATGAAGAGATGAGTGTAGAAAATTAGATTCCCCATAATGCTTCAAAACCTGTTTATAGATTTAGCTGAAAGTATTGCTGGTAGTCTTAATGTGACCAACTGCTATGTATGTGGAGGTACTAACATGGGAGACCAATGGCCCTGGGAAGCAAAGGAGGTAATGTCCGGATCTGAGACAATTGAACAAATAATATCTTCTCAAGCCGATTATCAAATGAGTGTTAGAGGTAAATCTGAGTGGCGATTAAAGACCTCCATCATAGGTTATGTTTGCATAGCAAGAAAAGGAATAATGTTTAACACATCTGTAGGAGAACTAACTTGTCTAGGGCAAAAAGCTTATGATGATAATACAAAGAATACAACCTGGTGGTCGGCTTCAAATGTCTCAGAACCACCTAACCCGTTTGCCAATTTAAAGGACGTGTGGTTTGATCTATCTATCACATCTGGTTGGAAAGCCCCAGCAAATTTGTACTGGATCTGTGGTAAGAAGGCCTATTCGGAGTTACCACAGGACTGGGAAGGGGCATGTGTGTTAGGTATGCTCAAACCATCCTTCTTCTTGTTGCCTATTGAAACAGGAGAGACTTTGGGAGTTAAAGTATATGATGTGAATCATAGGAAGAAAAGGGGACCCCTAGAGATAGGTACCTGGGAAGATAATGAATGGCCTCCCCAGCGTATCATAGATTATTATGGGCCAGCCACTTGGGCAGAAGATGGTACTTTCGGATATAGAACCCCGATATATATGCTCAACCGCATTATAAGGTTACAGGCAGTGGTTGAGATAATTACCAATGAGACATCACAAGCGCTCAATCTCCTAGCGAAGCATAATACTAGGATGAGGACAGCCGTTTACCAAAATAGATTAGCTTTGGATTATCTATTGGCAGTAGAGGGAGGTGTATGTGGGAAGTTTAACCTAAGCAATTGCTGTCTTCAAATAGATGATGAAGGGCAAGCAATAGCTGAGCTTACTAGCCATATGGTTAAACTAGCGCATGTGCCTACTCAGGTATGGAAAGGGTATAATCCAAGTAGTTTGTTTGGTAATTGGTATGAGCAGTTTGGAGGACTTAAGGCATTGGTAGGTGGAGTCATGTTAATCTTAATGCTGTGTCTTCTCCTACCATGTCTTGTTCCTTTGGTAGTTAGGTCTATGCAGGGCATTATAGAAAATATAGCAGAGAGAAAGGCTGCTGCACAGATAATGGCCATATATAGATATGAGGCTCTAAATCAGGGAGAACTAGTGAAGGAAGAGGAATGTTGAGGGATTCATGTCATTAGTCGCAAAGTCTGGTCTGGTTCATGGCAACCTGAGGTATATGCAAACTAAGGTTAAGTGATGCCTCCGTAATTGTGAAAATATCAGAGGCATCAAAGGGGGGGATGTGGTGGAATCTCGGTAAAAATAAATTTAGTAGGCCGAGATTACCACGTGGCATGTGTACGTGCATATACTGGTGTATCGGTCGGTTGGTTGCACGTGGCAAAGATACGATCAGTAGTGTACGGAGCATGTGCAAGAATACCGGATGTAGTATTCCCCTCCTCCATTGTGCTGGGCAAGCCATGCGGTCAAACAGGAAGTTAGTTCTTATTCGATTGATTGGGTAAGAGAATGTGTGGGTGGAGCTACTTATGGGTGGAGTTACATGCTTATATAAGGAGCCTACACTATTGTCCGGGGCTCAGATCTTGTTGTATTTTGGTGACATTAGTCCCTCTGAGTCCCGATCGGTGAACCGAATAAAGAATCTCTTCCTTCCTGAAGAAACCTGTGTCCATCTCTCTGTGCTTGGCTTCCGTCAGTTTCTCCGGTATCACTGCCATTCCAGTCCGAGAGGAATTTGTACCACATCTGGAGGTCAGCGGTCGCAGGACAGTCCAAGGATATGCGGGCATAGTGGTTGGAGAAGGTGGGGAACAGGGCGAGGAGCCTGGAAATGAAAGCCCTGCCCTGGGGGATTATGCGCATGGCGAAATTTAGTGAACCCAAAAGTGATTGTAGTTCTTTACGGTTGCAAGACCCCCTGTGCATGTAGTGGCTAATATCGTGTAGGATGTGATCAATCTTTATTCTAGGGAGGCTGGCCATCATTGTTGATGAATCCAGCAGAATACCCAGAAAGTTTATGACTGTGTCTGGTCCTTCGGTTTTAGTGGGTGACACGGGGACACCAAGTGAGGTGAATAGCTTGACAGCTCTTGATGGCTGAAGAGTGGGGTGCGGATAGGTCAATGATAAGCCTTAGTTTCTCAGAATTTTTGCTGGAAACCAGCCCGATAGGGTTAGTTCTCCAGCTGGAAAAGGGGGGGTTATAAAAAGGCCCGATGACAAATCCCTGGTCCACTTCCAGTTGTAGCAAGGTAGTGACTGCAGTAGGGTTATTAGTGGCTGACTGCAAATTGTGACACTCTAACACCCCTGTTGGCATGTAAATGAGCCCCGTGTGAAAACCCTGGGTGAGACCTGTGCATAAAAATTCCACCAGGTGTTTGGAGGGGTGAGAGGACAGCATATGTTCAAGTACAGGAACGTTCAATGGAGACAAATAAGGTTTCTGGAACATTTTATTTGGGCACATAGATTTTGCATGTGCCCGGAAACAATGTGAGCATACGTGTAATAAGCGTAAGGCGCTGTAACCGCAGGAGCCCTCATTGACGTTATTGCAAATTTGAGATTTGCCTAGGTACACTACTGGACGACCCAGTTTGTCTCTGGTCTGTTTCTCAGCCTTAGGGGGATGTTGTAAGGATGAGCCGGGAGCGCTGTCCAGACAGAGTGGGCACAAATAAGCTGTGTGAGCGGGTGACGTACATATGGCACAAGCTGGTGTCCTAAGCCCCGCAAAGTGTCTGAGGAACAGCTCGTTGTCCAGTTGGCTCCATCCATCTAGATGCCATACTGGGACAATGTGGCTGACACTTTTGATGAAAAGGACTTGTGATAGTCGTAAAAAGTATAGCCGCCATACTTATTACCCAGGTCCACCAGCTTATGCATATATAGGTCCAGTTCCTCTCTCCTATGGGGATGAACCGTGCACAGAATATCCCTAAAGATACCGAAAGCTAGAACAAAATCGGGAATGGTCAGTTTCTTACTGAATCTGTGGTCTCTGGCTTTTAAAACAACAGAGATGTCCCCGTAGTCGTAAGAACGGTTTTCCACGACATCCTGGGAGGGAATGAGCAGTGAGACCAATTTAACATCCTTGCCTTCCAGGATGTCCTTCTTAAGATTAGCCGGAACCATGTGGGCAGGATTAATAACGTGGGCGGCTGCCTTGTTGGGTATGGAATTACCCGCTATTGCTGTGGGTATAACCGGGATCACTTCTGTGAGAGGCCCAGGAGGCTCTACGGGGGAGCTGCGGGCTTCCAGCCTTTCCAGCCTGTTGTTGACCTTCCCCATAGAAGAAATTAGGGAGGCAACCATAGCATGGAGAGTCGGATCTTGAGAGCTGCTAGTGCCTTCCCCTGCGTCTGTATTAAGGGTATCAGTTCTTAGCAATTTAAACAGTTCTGCTTTCCTGGCAGTGGCCGGGAAAGGGATACTGCGTTTGTGTAATTCTGCCGTAATGCGTGGGATAATCAATGATCTGATGGACGAGGGACTTCCCATGTCGCCCTTGCGCGTTGGGGTAAGTGACCTAGCCGGGGTGCTAGGGATTGAAATATCCTCACCATCGTCTGGGAGTAGGGACATACTGAAAATAATAATAGACATTGTTGGTGACCTGGGTTGGGAATTTAGCCGGTGGCTAGCTAGTGCCAGGTGGCGAAAAGATTATTCTAGGATTTGTGGCAGGTGAGGCCCTGCTAGTGTCAAGTGGCTAGAGAGGCGCTATCTATGAGTTGGCGCGAGGGGTGTGGTGACCTAACCGGTGATGGGATGTTGCCTCTCCATGAGTAGACGGGGGGGGGGGGGGGGTTGGCAGTGACTGGTGTCGCCCTTTCTATATAATTGTGAGGCGACTAACTATGATTTGGCCCGAGGGGCGTATAGTACCTCGAAGTGTAGGATGGGAGTTGGCCTCGCGGACCGCTAGGTTAAGGGGCAGGGGAAATAACTAAAGACGGCCGTGTAGAGAAAAGACGTGAACCAAAACCTACCTGCAGAAAAAGAGCCCTGGTTCCTGTATAAGAGAATAAGAGGTCTCTTAAGTAGGGGTTTAGCCTAGATGACCCGTCCAGGGGTATTCAGGGTTCCTGGGGGTATGAAATCTAGATAAGGTACTTTTGTAGGACATACACATAAGATTGTATAACTGAAAGTAGTAAGTGCTTAGGGGCAGAGAGTACTGTCCCCCCTTTTGACATTGTTCTCCATTATCCTGTACATTAATATCAGCAGAGGTTAATTAATCTTAGAATTTAACGTCTAAAAGCAGTTTAGTGTAATGATCTCTAACCAACCTTAAGTAATGCATATATTATTATTATTATTATTATTATTATAGTATCTGTAATGCATAGTACAACATAATATGTGTTTTAACCAGAGTTTATGCAGTAATTTATACAGAACAACACACTATTTAACCCGAATTGAAAGCATGTAATTGGAAATTCAACTTCATTCTTTGACCGACAAACCAGCCCACCTCCACCCCCATGCCTGTGTAGTATCGTCAGGAACAGGGACTCCTTACGGTACAGGAGTCTGTGAGACCTGTTCCCGCCCGTATTGTGTAGTTACCCATACCCCCTTCACATATGTGAAGCCGGCGGCTGGCGGGAACAGGGACTCCTAATGCTGATGGAGTCTTTTCCCCTGTCCCCGTCCAAACCGTGCTGCCCGGCGAGCAAACATTCCCCTGTGGTTTACCGCCCCCCATCGGGCGGGTTGTGGAGCCGGTCGGCAGTGGTCCGGCGTGTAGAATACTCATGGTGTGATGTCAGGAAAGTGCCGCGTCTCACCGGAAGTGACGTGACGCAACAGGAAACCGGAAGCAAAAGATGCCGGCGAGTATCCCAGCTGTTTGTCTAGACGAACTAAGGTATGTGAGGGAAAGGGGGGAGTCCCTTAAGTTGGTCTATAGCCCCTCCCACAACTTCAGGCCATGCCTTCCAATATATATATATATTAAAACAATAAATATATATATATATATATATATATATATATACACTAGGGCCTATTTTTTGGGGATGTCTTATTTCAGGGAAAAATGTATGCCCCGAACATAGACCAGTTCACTAGGGCATGGAATCCTGCAAATCTATACTCAGGGAAACTTTCCCAAACATAGATTAGCTTACTCACGAATAGAATCACGCAAATCTGTTTGGGGAAAATTCCCCAAACATAGGTTAGCGAACTAGCGACTAGGGCTTTTTTTCAGGGTAGGGCTTATATTAGGAGCATCTTATTTTTGTGGAAACACAGTAGTTCGCAATCTAACACATATTCCCTGCATAAATGCCAGTTTTAACCTTCCCCCTAAATCTGATCTGGTTAAACTGGTTTGTTAATTAGCCTTTTAGGTAGGGAGTAGGCTGGAATGAGGGAGATGTTACTATGGTTATCGTGAAGCTGTTTTGTGGATGTTTAGACAGTTGTTTTTTGGAGTTCGTTAGCAGAGATGTAGCAGTACAGGGGCGCAGGCAGCCTTACTAATTTTCTAATGCTGCGAGTATGTGCTCTAGGCCCATATTTTTTATCCAAGGTGTGGAGTTTGATCGATCCAGAGTAGCCGAAACCTTTATCTCCATTTCATCTAAGATCCATTTCATCTAAGATCCATTTCATCTAATATATTAAGTATAAAACTGCTATAGTTTTTTTACTTGTGTTTAGATTAAGTTGCTTGGATAGTCTTTGCTATGTTTTAACTGCAATCATGGGAAATATACGATTAGTAATGCAAAGGATAATTGTCTAGTTCATATTACAAGTGTTTAGCTAGAACATGTTTATTAATATTTGTTATATTTTCTCTGACATCTTGTTAATAAACATTATCTTTTGCTGCACTCTGAATGATTGTCATTTGGTCATTACATATTAGGATATAATTCTGCCGAAATACCTTATGCAGCTAATAATCTAAAATTATAGCTGTTGGTTAAAGGGTTGGTTTTGGATGCTTTCATATATGTGGGCTTCCATTAACTCCATTATTAGTGTACCTAGGTGATGTCTATTGTTAGTGTAACTAGGTTACACCAGGATACATGACTGGTGCCATCTTAATGCTCTTTGAAACACAGTCGGCACAGTTGGCACTCCAAAAAAAGTTTAATACAGTCGTTATTTCAATTGCACAAACTAATTAATCCAAAACCATGAATCACAAACAATATATCATGTGTCTCACATGACAACATCCTACCAGTGGTTGGAAAAGGCAGAACTGGGAGACAGCACTGTGGCAGTAATCCTAGCAGCACAAGAACAGGCACTCAGCACCAGATCAATAGAAGTGGGGATCTACTACACCAAGCAAGACTCAAGGTGCAGACTGTGCAAACAGGTCTTTGAAACAATCCAGCACATAGTGGCTGGTTGCAAGATGTTGTCAGGAACAGCATACACTGAGAGGCACAACCAAGTTGCTGGGATTATGTACTGAGACATCTGCACAGAAAATGGGCTGGACCTGCCTAAGTTCAGATGGGAGATAGTTGAGAATGGCAGGGCTAAGATCCTGTGGGACTTTTCAGATCCAGACGGACAAGCAAGTATTGGCCAACCAACCTGACATCGTGGTGATAGACAAGGAACAGAAGACTGCAGTAATGATGACTGTGGCAATACCCACTAATTATAACATCAGGAAGAAAGAACATGAAAAGGTTTGAAAATACCAAGGACTGAGTGAAGAGCTAGAAAGGATGTGGAATCCCAGTTGTGACTCCCAAGTTGTAGGAGTGGCTTGAGACAGCCGATCTGGCATTGATCACACAGCCTCGAAGTGCCGGGGGTGCAAGTGCAGGGGGTGTATTACTGGGGGGGGGGGGGGGGCAGTGGAAGGACAAGGATGTTATAACATGTCACTATGCCCTAACATCTACAGTGCCTTGCAAAAGTATTCACCCCCTTGACTTTTTACCTATTTTGTTACATTACAGCCTTAAGTTCAATGTTGTATTAATCTGAATTTTATGTGATGGATCAGAACACAATAGTCTAAGATGGTGAAGTGAAATTAGAAAAATATATACCGTATATACTCGAGTATAAGCCGAGTTTTTCAGCACATTTTTTGTGCTCAAAAACCCCAACTCGGCTTATACTTGAGTCACTGTCTGTATTAATTTTATTAATTATTATTTTATTATTATTTACATTTTTATTATTTTTTTCATCCCCCCTCCCTGCTTGATACATGGCAGGGAGGGGGGCTCTCACTCCCTGGTGGTCCAGTAGCATTGGCAGTTCAGTGGAGGAGGGCTGGCAGGGAGCACTTACCTCTCCTGCAGCTCCTGTCAGCTCCCTCCTCCTCTGCGCCGTTCACCCCCTTTGTTATGAAGCCCATCAAAAGCTCTGGTGCAACCAATTACCTTCAGAAGTCACATAATTAGTGAAATGATGTCCACCTGTGTACAATCTAAGTGTCACATGATCTGTCATTACATATACACACCTTTTTTGAAAGGCCCCAGAGGCTGCAACACCTAAGCAAGAGGCACCACTAACCAAACACTGCCATGGAGACCAAGGAACTCTCCAAACAAGTAGGAGACAATGTTGTTGAGAAGTAAAAGTCAGGGTTAGGTTATAAATAAATATCCAAATGAGAGCACCATCAAATCTATCATAACCAAATGGAAAGAACATGGCACAACAGAAGAGACGGCCACCCACCAAAACTCACAGACCGGGCAAGGAGAGCTATAATCAGAGAGGCAGCACAGAGACCTAAGGTAACCCTGGAGGAGCTGCAGAGTTCCACAGCAGAGACTGGAGTATCTGTACATAGAATGACAATAAGCCGTACGCTCCATAGAGGTGGGCTTTATGGCAGAGTGACCAGAAGAAAGCTGTTGCTTTCAGCAAAAAAAACAAAATGACACGTTTTGAGTTTACAAAAAGGCATGTGGGAGACTCCCAAAATGTATGGAGGAAGGTGCTCTGGTCTGATGAAACTAAAATTGAACTTTTCGTCCATCATAGAAAACGCTATGTCTGGCACAAACCCAGCACATCACATCACCCAAAGAACACCATCCCCACAGTGAAACATGGTGGTGGCAGCATCATGCTGTGGGGATGTTTTTCAGCAGCCGGGACTGGGAAACTGGTCAGAGTTGAGGGAAAGATGGATCGTAAATACAGGGATATACTTGAGCAAAACCTCCTCTGTGCATGATTTGAGGCTAGCATGATTTGAGGCTATGACCTTCCAGCAAGACAATGACCCCAAACACACTGCTAAAGCAACACTTGAGTGGTTTAAGGGATACATGTAAATGTGTTGGAATGGCCTAGTCAAAGCCCAGACCTCAATCCAGTAGAAAATCTGTGGTCAGACATAAAGATTGCTGTTCACAAGCACAAACCATCCAACTTGAAGGATATAGAGCAGGAGGAATGGGCAAAAATCCCAGTGGTAAGATGTGGCAAGCTCATAGAGACTTATCCAAAGCGACTTGGAGCTGTGATTGCCACAAAAGGTGGCTCTACAAAGTGTTGACGTTAGGGGGGTGAATAGTTATGCACATTGACTTTTTCTGTTATTTTGTCCTATTTGTTGTTTGCTTCACAATAAAAAAAAAAATCTTCAAAGATGTCGGCATGTTCTGTCAATTAAATGATGCAAATCCTTAAACAATCCATGTTAATTCAAGGTGTGAGGCAACAAAACATGAAAACTCCAAGGGGGGTGAATACTTTTGCAAGGCACTGTATAATGTCTTTATAATATCTTAACAGTGGCAAAGGGTTAATGCTAAAAAGTCTGTTTTTCCTAGGGATTGGTAGGAAAGACAGGTGTTTGTAGAATGTCCTCAGCACTCCAATTGAATATTATGAGATAACAGAACACAAGGATATGCATGAACCACAAGAACTTAAAGTGGGTATCTATATATATTTTTTCATTTAATGTTTATTGATATTTTTAATATTTCCAGGGTACAGAAAAGAAAAGGAAGGGAGAAAGGGGTGCACATAAGACATCATAATCTCAAATTATGGCAGCATGGTGAAGCACGTACAGTGATTTGCGTTATAATAGAAAACAAAGCTATGTTTGTCTTAGGTCACGAATAGCGTAAACAATATAAAATGTTCGGTCTGGGTTTTTTTGAGTCATGTTGGTACCCAAATTGTGAGGTAGAGGGCCATTCCCTTTTCCTTTTTTTTTCTTACTATTCGCACATTTCATCCTTTATCACATTTGAGTTAGTTATCTGTTGTGTTTGTGTGTGTCTTTCTTGTCACTGTCTCACGTCACGTCATGTGCAGGGGAAAACCTTGAGAATGGGTAACTAATATCTTAGTTTAAAATAAAAGTCTCAATAGGATAGCATGTCATCCCAAGTTGTTCCATTTTGCCTGTGGTATGAGAGTGTGTAGTGGCATAGTTGAGCCTGCGGGAAGCATTTGCAAATAAGTGTGTGTGGCATCTCTTTTTATGGTTGGTATGCACATTTCTGTCATTTTTTTAAGGCTATCCAAGAGGACCAGGTTTATTGTTGTAATATTGTGAGATCTATAAATGTCTGGTAGCGGATAACCTTTCGTATTGATAGTTGGATTGCTGTGGGACAAGAGTTTTTTTTCCAGGAGGAAGCAAGCAGGTTGTAATTATAATTTCAATTAAAATGATTGCAATTTGTCTATGAGCTCTGGTTGGTTTGTCTGGGAATATGAGGAACAAGCATGTGGCTGATGTCACCAATATGTTAGTTGTAGGTTTTGAAAAAGTAGGTGGACCTCTGCATGGCTGGACTGGCCCACCAGGATACTGGGAAATTTCCCGGTGGGCCGCGGCACCTTGGGGGCTGGAGAGTGAGCCCTGCTCCCTATATTGTAATATTATCACGGCCGCCGGCCGCATGTCAGTGCCGCCGGGTGGCCGGTCCGGCGGCACAGTCTGAGGTGATTACTGTCAGGATCGGGACAGGGATCCAACACGCAGAGTACAAACAGTAGCCAGATACGTATACCGGACCTTAGAATGGCCGGACTAACGTAAGTAGTACAGTATAGAATGGTCAAAGACAAGCCGAGGTCGAGGGTAACAGAAGACAGGTAAGCGAGAGACAAGCCGAATCAAGGGTAACAGAGATAAGCAGAGTAAGGTAAACAAGCCGGGTCAAAACCAAAAGGGATAATAGAATACACAAGCACTGAGTGACTAGAACAAGCTAGAACCACGACAGGGCAATGAGCTAATGAAAGAAGCTCTGTTAAATACCCTGTTCAGAGCAGTAACCACGCCTCCAAGGCGTCCTGATTGGTCCTGCAGCAATTGAGTGACAGGTCGTTCCGGAGGAGTGTCCTGATGACAACTTCCTGCCTAGATGCTGTAAAAGGCAGTCACTCCCTCGCGGCCGGCCTTGCATGACCGGATAGACCGTGGGGAAGGGAGCCATCAGGCCGTCTGGATGGAGGAACAGCTAAGTCTCTACCTCTTTCGGAGGTAGAGACCACAGGTACCCTGACAATTACTCACCTTGCGGCCGGCAGCCCCATCTCCTCTGCTGACAGCTATGCTGCTGTCAGTATCAGTGAGTGTGCCAGGCGGCCGCCTAAGCGATCCAGCAGCACACTCACTGATACTGACAGCATCATAGCTGTCAGCACAGGACACTGCATTCATACACACGCTGCACTCATACACACGCTGCACTCATACACACACAGTGCATTCATACACACACAGTGCATTCATACACACACAGTGCATTCATACACACACAGTGCATTCATACACACTGCACTCATACACACTGCACTCATACACACTGCACTCATACACACTGCACTCATACACACTGCACTCATACACACACTGCATTCATACACACTGCATTCATACACACTGCACTAATACACACTGCACTACTACACACACTGCACTACTACACACACTGCACTCATACACACACGCTGCACCCATACGCACACACTGCATTCATACACACACACTGCACTACTACACACACTGCACTCATACGCACACGCTGCACTCATACGCACACGCTGCACTCATACGCACACGCTGCACTCATACGCACACACTGCACTCATACGCACACGCTGCACTCATACGCACACACTGCACTCATACGCACACGCTGCACTCATACGCACATGCTGCACTCATACGCACACGCTGCACTCATACGCACACACTGCATTCATACACACACTGCATTCATTATACACACACACTGCATTCATTATACACACACTGTAAATAAATATTCAATTAATATATTTTTTTAGGATCTAATTTTATTTAGAAATTTACCAGTAGCTGCTGCATTTCCCACCCTAGTCTTATACTCGAGTCAATACGTTTTCCCAGTTTTTTGGGGTAAAATTAGGGGCCTCGGCTTATATTCGGGTCGGCTTATACTCGAGTATATACGGTATTTAAAGTTTAGAGCACACCCATAGAACTTCAAAATAAACAAGCTAACTTCATTTTTGTTTAGTTGTGCAATTGCAGACATTCAGCATTTCAGTATCATTACTAAAATGTCCTTAATAGGCCAAAGTAGTTGTACTGAAACATTGATTACATGCAAATGTACGTCTACTTAAAATAAAGGCACTCTTTTGTTTATTTTGAAGTCCTATATGCGTTCTTTCGTTGGAGTAAGAGTTTTCAATTTCAAGTTATTTTTTTCACCCTCTATATCAGCACACTATGCTGGCGCGACGCATTATTGGGCTGGTATAGAATTTTTTTCCAGGGCTGCTTTTAGTTCCCAGTCCGGCCCTGGACCTCTGTCCATAGTGATTTGAGTACTGGACATTCCCATCAGATGTGGTACATTATCCCCTCCGCGAGACCACAGGTACCCTGACAATTACTCACCTTGCGGCCGGCAGCCCCATCTCCTCTGCTGACAGCTATGCTGCTGTCAGTATCAGTGAGTGTGCCAGGCGGCCGCCTAAGCGATCCAGCAGCACACTCACTGATACTGACAGCATCATAGCTGTCAGCACAGGACACTGCATTCATACACACGCTGCACTCATACACACGCTGCACTCATACACACACAGTGCATTCATACACACACAGTGCATTCATACACACACAGTGCATTCATACACACACAGTGCATTCATACACACTGCACTCATACACACTGCACTCATACACACTGCACTCATACACACTGCACTCATACACACTGCACTCATACACACACTGCATTCATACACACTGCATTCATACACACTGCACTAATACACACTGCACTACTACACACACTGCACTACTACACACACTGCACTCATACACACACGCTGCACCCATACGCACACACTGCATTCATACACACACACTGCACTACTACACACACTGCACTCATACGCACACGCTGCACTCATACGCACACGCTGCACTCATACGCACACGCTGCACTCATACGCACACACTGCACTCATACGCACACGCTGCACTCATACGCACACACTGCACTCATACGCACACGCTGCACTCATACGCACATGCTGCACTCATACGCACACGCTGCACTCATACGCACACACTGCATTCATACACACACTGCATTCATTATACACACACACTGCATTCATTATACACACACTGTAAATAAATATTCAATTAATATATTTTTTTAGGATCTAATTTTATTTAGAAATTTACCAGTAGCTGCTGCATTTCCCACCCTAGTCTTATACTCGAGTCAATACGTTTTCCCAGTTTTTTGGGGTAAAATTAGGGGCCTCGGCTTATATTCGGGTCGGCTTATACTCGAGTATATACGGTATTTAAAGTTTAGAGCACACCCATAGAACTTCAAAATAAACAAGCTAACTTCATTTTTGTTTAGTTGTGCAATTGCAGACATTCAGCATTTCAGTATCATTACTAAAATGTCCTTAATAGGCCAAAGTAGTTGTACTGAAACATTGATTACATGCAAATGTACGTCTACTTAAAATAAAGGCACTCTTTTGTTTATTTTGAAGTCCTATATGCGTTCTTTCGTTGGAGTAAGAGTTTTCAATTTCAAGTTATTTTTTTCACCCTCTATATCAGCACACTATGCTGGCGCGACGCATTATTGGGCTGGTATAGAATTTTTTTCCAGGGCTGCTTTTAGTTCCCAGTCCGGCCCTGGACCTCTGTCCATAGTGATTTGAGTACTGGACATTCCCATCAGATGTGGTACATTATCCCCTCCGCGATTCCACATCTCCTGGTATTGGTATAGATTTTATGTAGGGGGCTAGGAATATAGTACCAGTGATAGATTTGGTTTTTATGCACTTCTATATATGCATGACATTATACTTTTGAGAGCACTCTGCTTCCCATTGTGACTGGTATTTAAATGTCACTGGAATGTATTCCATAAATGTACTATAGCATACGGACAATAATTTGGGTTGGACCGGGGTTAGTTTGAATCTGTCATGTAGGAGATGAATGTTATCTCTGGGATAGGAAGTGGCTAGTGTTCCTGGTTGGCAGACATAACTAAAGAGGATGCTTTGCAGTTGAAGATAAGGAAAATAAATGAGTTGGGAAGGTTGTGTCTAGTTTGTAATGTTGGGAAGGGTAGTAATTCATTATGTTAATATAGGTCTACTATGTATTTGACTTCTGAGCAGCTCCATTGTCTCAAGGTGAGATTGCTTGAAGTGCCATTATTGGTGCTGTAGGGTGGGATTTGTCGGATGTCCCTGGGGCATGCATTATGTGGTCTCATATGTGTAGTATTAGTCATGTGAGGGTGTTTGGGGCGAAGGTTGTTGGGTGTCCAGAGAAGGTTGACTAAGGAGTAGCCTGTGGCCGGCTCACTTTCTATATCCACCCATTGTAGAGTTCTTTTGGGTGCATGTAGCTTCACAGCTGCTTCTAGAATAGCTGCTTCATAGTACATGAGGAGATTTGGGAGACAGAGTTCTCCATTAGAGGATTGATGTTGGAGGAGGGACAAGGACAATCAATCTGGGTCTCTTTTTGGGTCATGGCAGTTTGATTTGTTTACAAACAGAAGAGGGGATTCAAATTGGCAGCATCCAGAGGATATATAAGATCTTCGCGAGAATCATAATTTTGGCAGCACCGATTTTTCCAAGCCACGTGATTGGGACCTGCTTCCACTTTTGGAATTCTGTTTTGTACATCTGAATTAAGGGGAGGAAGGATATATATGAATTTTTAACTAGGTATTGGTTTGTGCAGGTTATGTTAACTCCTAGGTAAGTGATGTTTGTATGCCTCCAATCAATTGAGTATGTGGTGGCTTGTAGGAGTGGAGGTTATAGCTTTATGTGGAGAGCCTGTGTCTTTGTTTGGTTCAGTTAATAGTATGAGATTTTACAATAGTCTCTGAAAGTTTCTATGACATGTCGCAAGGATTCCTCTGGGTTGCTGAGTGTCAACAAGATATTGTCAGCAAATATTGAGAGTTTGCATTCCATCTGTTGCATATTTATCCTCCAGATTTGTGGGTCATTTCTTATCTTATATGCTAAGGGCTCAAGCAAGAGTATAAAAAGTAGGGGGGAAAGTAGGCAACTGTGTCAGGTACCGTTGTAGATGGATTAACATAAAGAACCCTTACACCTTTCACAAAGGTTGGAAGAAACCCAAATTTGAGATAGAACTCTTCCATGTATTGCCAGTTTAGACAATCAAATGCCTTTTGGAGTCTAAAGCTAACAGGATGCTAGGTCAGTGGATTGTGTCTATATGTGGGCTATTAATGTGGATAAGATATGTGTGTTTATTAATGTGGATGCAGTCTTGTATAAAATCTGGATTTCCTTTATCTTCTTTTATTCTTTTTCTTCTTTTCTTCTTTTTCTTATCCTTTTACTTGTTCACTTTTTCCATGTCTTTTGAGGCTCTGATGCAATGCTTTGATTCATTGATTGAATTATTTTAAACATATGTTCATCTAATGAAATTGGTAATTAAACAATGATTATTTGTTTGTATGATGTGTGTATATAAATGCAATTCTGTCACTGTGGTGTTAGCTTGATAAAGACCTGTATAGGTGGAAACGTTGTAATAAATCTGCCTGGAACCAATCACAGTGAGTGCCTGAGACTTTTCTCATTACTACGTATTTCTTGGAGTTTGCTGACCCTTGCTCAGTAGCACCCTGTGTTGGTATATTGCGACTGAGTGCAACCCTACCTTTTGTTTATATGTGGGCTTAGACATTTTAAATATTTCTTGTGTTATGCCAGGTTTTTACAAAGCCTTACTGGTCGTTGTGTATAATTCTGGTTAAAATTACAGACACTCTGTAAGCGATAAGTTTAGTATACACTTTTGTGTCAGTATTGGGGAGGGAGATGGGTCTGATGTTTTGGCATAGAGTGGGGGGGGGGGGGGGGGGTTGCCAGGTTTAGGAAGAGTGGATATGTGTGCTTGAAGCATCTCTGAGGGCAGTGTTCCTTTTATATAACAGTTATTAAACAGGGTCGTGAGATGTGGAGTCAATGTGTCAGTACAGGTCTGATCATATAGGTTTGTAAATCCATCTGGCTCTGGAGATTTATGGGCAGGTAGTTGGCGGATGGCATTAGTGATTTCTATAGAGTCGAACAATTGGGAAAGGTGGTCAAGTTCCGTGGAGGGATTTTGGTACATCTGGTTCATCTTTTAGGTTGTAGAGAGATGTAATACTATGCAAACAGGGCCGGACTGGGAAAAAAATTAGGCCCGGGCATTTTTCAATCAGAGCGGCCCCCTAAGAAGGGGGCGGGGCCAGAGAGGGTGTGTTTTGTCATCACTAATGACAAGCACGCCCCCCTCAAAGTGAGCATGTTGGTTCAATGCGCAGAGCCCTGCTAAAGAGCTCTAGCATTAGAAAAAGGCCCTGAATTTGGTCTGCGCAGCGCAAGCAAATTTAATAACATGCTTGCACTGAGTTGGCTTTTAAATTGTCTCTGGTGTCTCCACAAGTGGGATACCAGAGGACAAAAGGGCCAGGAAAGTGTATGGTGCATGTGTTTGGAGCCTGCTTGTGGGATTGCGTGTATGTAGAGTGTGGTGTGGTATTGTGTAAATAGGTCAATTTAATTTGTGTTTGTGGTGTAATATGTGTGGCTAGGGGCTGTACAGAGTGTGTATATGGGGCATAGTGTTATAGGGGATGTAGCGAGTGTGTGCATACGGGCTGTAGTGTGTGTGTATAGGTGACGTAGTGTGTGTAGGGGTTGTAGAGAGAGTGTGTTTAGAGAATGTAGTATGTGTTTGCTGACAAGGAATGTAATGTGTGTTTAGGTGGTGCAGTGTGTGTGTGTAGGAGATCTAGTGTGTAAAGGACCCAGAGTGTGTATAGGAGATTGTGTGTGTGTGTGTGTAGAGGATTAAGAGTGCATATAGGGTAAGGGATCTAGTGTGTATCTGGAGTGTAATGTATGTAGTTGTGCTGTGTGAGGGGTGCTGTAGTGTGTGTATATATATATTTATATATATATATATATATATATATATATTTATATGGAAGTAGTGTATGTGTGAGGGGCGCAGTATGTGTGTATGTAAGAGGGGTGCTGTGTGTGAGGGTGTTTTTATCTGCCGTCACATTCTAGGTTTCTAATTTTCTTTGTCTTTTAACTCACTGAGGGTTATTTTATATATTATATATATATATATATATATGTGTATATATATATATATATATATATATGTGTGTGTGAGCGAGGGTGCTGTCTGTCTGAGGGTGCTGTGTGTGAGTGAGGGTGCGCTGTGTGTCTGGGTGCTGTGTGTGAGGGTGCTGTGTATGTCTGGGTGCTGTGTGTGTCTGAGGGTGCTGTGTGTGTCTGAGAGTGCTGTGTGTGTCTGAGGGTGCTGTGTGTGTCTGGGGGTGCTGTGTGTGTCTGGGGGGTGCTGTGTGTGTCTGGGGGTGCTGTGTGTGTCTGGGGGTGCTGTGTGGGTCTGGGTGCTGTGTGTGTCTGAGGGTGCTGTGTGTGTCTGGGGGTGCTGTGTGTGTCTGGGGGTGCTGTGTGGGTCTGGGTGCTGTGTGGGTCTGGGTGCTGTATGTGTCTGAGGGTGCTGTGTGTGTCTGGGGGTGCTGTGTGGGTCTGAGGGTGCTGTGTGGGTTTGGGTGCTGTGTGTGTCTGGGGGTGCTGTGTGTGTCTGGGTGCTGTGTGTGTCTGAGGGTGCTGTGTGTGTCTAGGGGTGCTGTGTGTGTCTGGGAGTGCTGTGTGGGTCTGGGTGCTGTGTGTGTCTGGGGGTACTGTGTGTGTCTGGGTACTGTGTGTGTCTGAGGGTGCTGTGTGTGTCTGGGGTGCTGTGTGTGTCTGGGGGTGCTGTGTGTGTCTGGGGGTGCTGTGTGTTTCTGAGGGTGCTGTGTGGGTCTGGGGTAGCTGTGTGGGTCTGGGGGTGCTGTGTGGGTCTGGGGGTGCTGTGTGGGTATGGGTGCTGTGTGTGTCTGAGGGTGCTGTGTGTGTGTAAGCCATAGTCCTGATAGTTTTCACAATATGACCATTTGTTTGCCACTCACACCTTCCATTGACATTCATTAAAACTTCACTCAAGCCAGCTCAAACTTGAAGGGCAATTTCTAAACTGCGATTGTGCCTTCATTTTTAATATCTCAGAGACATACTGCATCAAAATGTAGGTTTGGGTCTTGTGATTCTCACAATATAAAGCTCTTCGCTGTAGGATGTATAGTTTAATGTAACTGTGCAACAACGTTGCAATTAAATGTGCTATATAAATAATAACAGTTACTCCGCCCACTCCAGTTGTAGACTACTGGTGGAGGCAAAAACACTTCACACAATTTCCCCAGAAATTGTAGCTTTTCTAGTTAAGTGTTCTTGCATAGCAAGACCACTTACTGTTATCTCACATATATATTATTAAGTGTTCTTGCATAGCAAGACCACTTAATGTTATCTCACATATATATTTAAGTGTTCTTGCATAGCAAGACCACTTAATGTTATCTCACATATATATTATTATTATTATTCTTATTATTCTTATTATAGCCAAATTTGCCACCCTAACTCCTCCCACAGTTTTTACACTACATAGACAAAAATATACCAAAACGTGCAGATTGTTCCCGATCGGATTGCTATTACTTTGTGGAACGTTTCGCCGAATGGTTCACGGAATATCGTCGTTCTTCTGGCGAAATTTGTCCCATAGGAATGAATGGCAAAGCTAGAGTGGGAGCTGTCAAAAGCTGAAAAATCAGGACATGATTTCTAAACTGCCACCACTCCCTCATTTTCAGGCCCACCTACACAAATCTTATATCAAAACGTTCAGCTATCCCTGCTGCCACTAGAAATGTCCACGGCTAAGCCATAGTCCTGATAGTTTTCACAATATGACCATTTGTTTGCAACTCACGCCTTCCATTGACATTCATTGAAACTCCACTCTGCAAAGCTCACATTTGAAGGGCAATTTCTAAACTGCGACTGTGCCTTCATTGTTAATATCTCAGAGACATACTATGCATCAAAATGTAGGTCTGGGTCTTGTGATTCTCACAATATAAAGCTCTTCACTGTAGGATTTATAGTTTTTAAAATACGACCGTTTGAACATGGCAACCGCAAAAATACTCTGACCTGTGCAAGGCTGCAGCAGCAAGTGATGTCATAGACAAAGCCTTTTACACCTGCTAATTTTTTATAACTGTATGTTTTAATGTAACTGTGAAGCACTTTGGGCAACAACATTGCAATTAAATGTGCTATATAAATAAATACTAACAGTTACTCCGCCCACTCTAGTTGTAGACTACTTATGGAGGCAAGAACACTTCACACAATTTCCCCAGAAATTGTAGCTTTTCTAGTTATTCTTATTATTCTTATTATAGCCAAATTTGCCACCCTAACTCCTCCCACAGTTTTTACACTACATAGACAAAAATATACCAAAACGTGCAGATTGTTCCCGATCGGATTGCTATTACTTTGTGGAACGTTTCGCCGAATGGTTCACGGAATATCGTCGTTCTTGTGGCGAAATTTGTCCCATAGGAATGAATGGCAAAGCTAGAGTGGGAGCTGGCAAAAGCTGAAAAATCAGGACATGATTTCTAAACTGCCACCACTCCCTCATTTTCAGGCCCACCTACACAAATCTTATATCAAAACGTTCAGCTATCCCTGCTGCCACTAGAAATGTCCACGGCTAAGCCATAGTCCTGATAGTTTTCACAATATGACCATTTGTTTGCAACTCACGCATTCCATTGACATTCATTGAAACTCCACTCTGCAAAGCTCACATTTGAAGGGCAATTTCGAAACTGCGACTGTGCCTTCATTGTTAATATCTCAGAGACATACTATACATCAAAATGTAGGTCTGGGTCTTGTGATTCTCACAATATAAAGCTCTTCACTGTAGGATTTATAGTTTTTAAAATACGACCGTTTGAAGATGGCAACCGCCAAAATACTCTGACCTGTGCAAGGCTGCAGCAGCAAGTGATGTCATAGACAAAGCCTTTTACACCTGCTAATTTTTTATAACTGTATGTTTTAATGTAACTGTGAAGCACTTTGGGCAACAACATTGCAATTAAATGTGCTATATAAATAAATACTAACAGTTACTCCGCCCACTCTAGTTGTAGACTACTGATGGAGGCAAGAACACTTCACACAATTTCCCCAGAAATTGTAGCTTTTCTAGTATTAAGTGTTCTTGCATAGCAAGACCACTTAATGTTATCTCACATATATATTATTATTATTATTCTTATTATAGCCAAATTTGCCACCCTAACTCCTCCCACAGTTTTTACACTACATAGACAAAAATTCACCAAAACGTGCAGATTGTTCCCGATCGCGTTGCTATTACTTTGTGGAACGTTTCGCTGAATGGTTCTCGGAATATCGTCGTTATTGTGGTGAAATTTGTCCCATAGGAATGAATGGCAAAGCTAGAGTGGGAGCTGGCAAAAGCTGAAAAATCAGGACATGATTTCTAAACTGCCACCACTCCCTCATTTTCAGGGCCACCTACACAAATCTTATATCAAAACGTTCAGCTATCCCTGCTGCCACTAAAAATGTCCACAGCTAAGCCATAGTCTGTATAGTTTTCACAATATGACCAGTTGTTTGCAACTCACGCAGTCCATTGACATTCATTGAAACTCCACTCTGCAAAGCTCACATTTGAAGGGCAATTTCTAAACTGCGACTGTGCCTTCATTGTTAATATCTCAGAGACATACTATACATAAACATATAGGTCTGGGTCTTGTGATTCTCACAATATAAAGCTCTTCACTGTAGGATTTATAGTTTTTAAAATACGACCGTTTGAAGATGGCAACCACAAAAATACTCTGACCTGTGCAAGGCTGCAGCAGCAAGTGATGTCATAGACAGAGCCTTTTGTACACCTGCTAATGTTTTTATAACTGTATGTTTTAATGTAACTGTGAAGCACTTTGGGCAACAACGTTGCAATTAAAGGTGCTATATAAATAAATAATAACAGTTACTCCACCCACTCCAGTTGTAGACTACTGGTGGAGGCAAGAACACTTCACACAATTTCCCCAGAAATTGTAGCTTTTCTAGTTATTATTATTCTTATTATAGCCAAATTTGCCACCCTAACTCCTCCCACAGTTTTTACACTACATAGACAAAAATTCACCAAAACGTGCAGATTGTTCCCGATCGCGTTGCTATTACTTTGTGGAACGTTTCGCTGAATGGTTCTCGGAATATCGTCGTTCTTGTGGCGAAATTTGTCCCATAGGAATGAATGGCAAAGCTAGAGTGGGAGCTGGCAAAAGCTGAAAAATCAGGACATGATTTCTAAACTGCCACTACTCCCTCATTTTCAAGCCCACCTACACAAATCTTATATCAAAACGTTCAGCTATCCCTGCTGCCACTAGAAATGTCCACGGCTAAGCCATAGTCCTGATTGTTTTCGCAATATGACCATTTGTTTGCAACTCACGCAGTCCATTGACATTCATTGAAACTCCACTCTGCAAAGCTCACATTTGAAGGGCAATTTCTAAACTGCGACTGTGCCTTCATTGTTAATATCTCAGAGACATACTATACATAAACATGTAGGTCTGGGTCTTGTGATTCTCACAATATAAAGCTCTTCACTGTAGGATTTATAGTTTTTAAAATACGACCGTTTGAAGATGGCAACCACAAAAATACTCTGACCTGTGCAAGGCTGCAGCAGCAAGTGATGTCATAGACAGAGCCTTTTGTACACCTGCTAATGTTTTTATAACTGTATGTTTTAATGTAACTGTGAAGCACTTTGGGCAACAACGTTGCAATTAAAGGTGCTATATAAATAAATAATAACAGTTACTCCACCCACTCCAGTTGTAGACTACTGGTGGAGGCAAGAACACTTCACACAATTTCCCCAGAAATTGTAGCTTTTCTAGTTATTCTTATTCTTATTATAGCCAAATTTACCACCCTAACTCCTCCCACAGTTTTTACACTACATAGACAGAAACATACCGAAACGTGCGGATTGTTCCCGATCGGATTGCTATTACTTTGTGGAACGTTTCGCTGAATGGTTCACGGAATATCGTCGTTCTTGTGGCGAAATTGGTCCCATAGGAATGAATGGCAAAATGTTCAAAACTAGAGTGGGAGTTGGCAAAAGCTGAAAAATCAGGACATGATTTCTAAACTGCTACCACTCCCTCATTTTCAAGCCCACCTACACAAATCTTATATCAAAACATTCAGCTATCCCTGCTGCCACTAAAAATGTCCACGGCTAAGCCATAGTCCTGATAGTTTTCACGATATGACCATTTGTTTGCAACTCATGCCGTCCATTGACATTCATTGAAACTCCACTCCAGCCAGCTTAAATTTGAAGGGCAATTTCTAAACTGCGACTGTGCCTTCATTTTTAATACTTCAGAGACATACTATGCATCAAAATGTAGGTCTGGGTCTTGTGATTCTCACAATATAAAGCTCTTCACTGTAGGATGTATAGTTTTTAGAATACGACCGTTTGGAGATGGCAACCGCCAAAATACTCTGACCTGTGCCAGGCTGGAGCAGCAAGTGATGTCATGGACAGGGCCTTTTGTACACCTGCTAATGTTTTTATAAATGTATGTTTTAATGTAACTGTGAAGCACTTTGGGAAACAACATTGCAATTAAATGTGCTATATGAATAAATAATAACAGTTACTCCGCCCACTCCAGTTGTAAACTACTGGTGGAGGCAAGAACACGTCACACAATTTCCCCAGAAATTGTAGCTTTTCTAGTTCACTATTATTATCTATATTTATATGTTATCCTCTGCTTGTGAAATTGTGTGAAAATTGTGAAAATATCAGATGCAATTAAACTTCTATTTTCAATTAGCTCCACTAAATCTTGTGCTTAAAAGGCACTGATGTCAGAAGGCACCTTATATCTCATCAATCATAATAGAAAAATACATCTGCATATACTAATATACCTGTGACGATTTCTTTTGGCCATGTCTTGGGAATTATGTTAAGATCCAGCAAAGGTACTAATACACCCTCCATATTTCCAAACATAGAGGAAAGACCCAAGCAGAAGAGCATAATGAAAAAGAGGACCGACCATAGCGGGGAAATCGGCATTTTTGTAATGGCTTCAGTGAAGACAATGAATGCTAGACCAGTTCCCTCCACACCCTGCAAGAAAAAAAAACAAAACATGGCATTTAACAGATATGAATTAGTTTTTTACATTCTAAGATTTCCAACATGCTATTTAGATTTATTTGCAAAGCATGCAAATTAACAGAAATTTTTTATATAAATTATACATATTTATGCATTACATCAAATTTACAGAATTATTAAAAAATACACAGTGTTTGTAGACCATTTACTGTATTTTATGTTAAATGAATTCCTATATTGTGCTATTACTATTTTGGATGCAGCTTGATAAATGTATTTATGTCTGCATCATGTGTTTTGCTGTAGGTTGAATCATTCATATACATATGGTTAATCAATATAATTTTTGCAACCTAATATTTTGCAAATACCTATAGAATTTGCTTAGTGCAGATACAGAGGTTACTTAACTCCTTAATGCCGGATGATGGACCTGGTCAGTCATGTGCTAAAATTAACCTCAGATCGCCACGGTGCCTGCGATCGCGGAATTATCACTTCTCTGTTCTGTCAGTTTGTTTTCCTCTGAGGAGGAGTTGTTTTGCTGCATGAGTGCTGTTGCTTTTGTGTGCTCATTAAACAGACCTGCTTGACCCTTTCTTAAAGCCTTGGCTCATGCTTGGGGGATGGGATAAGTCTGCAGTGCTGATGGTGTCGGCTGGAGTGCTTGAAGTCCTCGGCAAGCACCAGGAGCATCGTTTGACGGAGGTACTCGGTCGGAGTGCCAACGGGTCTGTCACATTCGAGGCAGACCGGGAGCACCCAATTGCGCTGCCCTTGCAGCTGTGATCGCTTGGACAGGCTGTCAGAGTGAGCACATGTTCTGCAGGGACTCATGATCCGCCTCCCTGCTCTTCCGCGTCCAGTGTGAAGTGCAGGGAGACAGATCAGTGCTGAGAAAAAAGAAAAAAGTAAAGCAAAATCCCACCCTCCCTTTCCCCTGCTTTATTAAAATTAACCCCTTCCCTGCCAATTAATCACTGACTACAGTGATCAATTGTCAGGGACTACATTTTACTGTGATCTGATTTATTTATTTTTAACCCCTGAGGGTTAACTTATTTTTCTTTTTAACCATCAGGGGTTAAATAAATTGTATTAATTAATTTAAATATTATAAAATTGTATATTTAGCTAGCTGGGGTGGGTCAAAGTTAGTGACAGATTGGGGAATTTGGTGTTAGGTTAGCTAAGGGTTAATGTTAAAGTTTTTAAAAAGCTTTAAATAGTTTTAAAAGTTTTTTTAAAAAAGTTTTAATAACGTTAAAAAAAAGTAAAAAAATCCCACCCTCCTTTACCCAGTCCTAAGAAAAATTAACCTTTTCCCGGCCAGTTGATCACTGCCTAAAGTGATCAAAATACAGATCACAGTATTGTACTGTGATCTGATTTTTTTTTTTTTTACTTTAATTTTTTTTAACCCTCAGGGGTTCAATTTATTTCATTACTTCGTTTAAATGTTTAAAAATGATATATTTTGCTAGTTGGGAAGGTTGGGAGTTTGGAAATTGGGGAATTTACTGTTCGTGCTGCTTACTGCTAGTTAGGGGTTAACAGTAAAAAAAGATACATTTTTTTTAAAAGTGTAAAAAAGTTTTAAGAAAGTTTTAAACAGTAACAAAAATTTAAAAAACTTTTAAATAGTAAAAAAAAAGTTTAAAAGAGTAAAAAAAATACATTAAAAAAAATGCTCATTACCACTACACCTGAAGAAACTAGTGAAAAAATGATCTTACGCTAAGGTTCAAAATATGCCTTGTGAAATACCCCAGGGTGTATTCTTTAAAAAATGGTATGCGTTTTTGGGGTAGTTTACATAACAAACCAGCTAGACTACTCAAAAATGGAACATGGACACAGAACAAAACTTCAAAGTTAGAAAAAAACTGAATGGCTTTGTATCAAATGTGCCCCTTCAACATTATTATTATTATTTTATTATTTATATAGCACCATCAGATTCTGTAGCGCTGTACAATGGGTGGACTAACAGACATGTAATTGTAAACAGACAACTAGATGTACAGGAACAGAGGGGGTGGAGGGCCTGCTCAATGAGCTTACATTCTAGAGGGAGTGGGGTAGAGTGACACAAAGGGTAAAAGTAGGGATACAAAGTAGGTTGTTAGAAAATTATTCACTGAGGACTTAGTAGGTAATTTTTGACAGTTGCAGGAGAGGAGTCACAGGGTGGTGGATAAAAACCTGCTAACAGTGTAATTGATATGCTTTCTTGAAGAAGTGAGTTTTCAATGATTTTTTCAATGAGTGGAGACTGGGTGAAAGTCTTACAGAGAAGGTAAGGGAGTTCCACAGAAGAGGTGCAGCCCTGGAGAAATCTTGGAGGCGAGCATCAGAGGTGGAAGGACGGACAGAGGATAGACGTAGGTCTTTGGCAGAGTGCAGGTGCCTCGACAGGACATACTTGTGTATTAGGGAGGATATGTAGGTTGGAGCAGCATTATGTAGGGACTTGTAAGCAAGCATCAGAATTTTAAATTGAGCCCTATATCTAACTGGAAGCCAAAGAAGATACTGACAGAGCGGGGAGGCGTGGGATGTGTGAGTGGACAGGAAAATGAGCCTTGCCGCCGCATTCATTATAGATTGCAGCGGTGCAATCTGGGAACACGTAAGACCACTGAGAAGGGGATTGCAGTAGTCAAGGCGAGAGAGAACAACAGCATGGACCAGCACCTTAGCCGCATCCGGTGTTAAATAGGGGCGGATGCGCACAATGTTTTTGAGATGGAAGAGACAGGATTTGGCAATTGATTGGACATGAGGAGGAGAAGGAGAAGTGGGAGTCAAAAAGAACACCCAAACAGCGAGCCTGCGAGGTAGAGGTGATGGTAGCGCTATTGACTTGGAGGGTGACAGACACGGGAGTAGCAACACTTGAGGGAGGAAAGACCAGAAGTTCTGTTTTGGACCGGTTGAGTTTAATGAAGTGAGTAGCCATCCAGTTGGAAATCGCAGGGAGGCAGTCAGAGACACTAATCAAGATGGGCGGAGAGAGATCAGGAGTGGACAGGCAGGTAGATTTGCATGTCATCTGCATAGAAATGATAACAGAAGTCAAAGGAGCTGATGAGTTTACCAAGGTAGGCAGTATAGATAGAGATCAGTAGGGGACCAAGGACAGAACCTTGGGGGGCGCAGACAGAGAGTGGTTGGGGGGAAGAGGCAGAGTCAGAGAAAGAAACACTGAAAGAGCACTGGAAGAGGTAGGAGGAGAACCAGGAGAGAGCAGTATCCTGTAGACCAAAATTATGGAGAATGTGAAGAAGCTGTTGATGATCAATAGTGTCAAAGACAGCAGAAAGATCAAGGAGAATTAGGATAGAGTAATGGCCATCAGATTTAGCAGCAATTAAATCGTTGGATACTTTGGTCACAGACGTTTTGACAGAATGACCAGCGAAGAATCCAAACTGAAGGGGGTCAAACAGAGTGTTGGATTCGAGAAAGTCAGTCAATCTGGTGTCCACCACTCTCTCGAGGAGGATGGAGGCAAATGGCATTAGTTGGGGAGTTGGGGTCAAGGTTGGGCTTTTTGAGAATCGGGGGTAAAGTTGCATGTTTGAAGGGTGAGGGAAATGTGCCAGAGGAAAGAGAAAGATTGAAAATTTTAGTGAGATGAAGAGCAAGAGAGGGAGACACAGTGTGGATGAGATACAAGGGAATAGGATCAAGGGAACAGGTGGTGGGGCGGGAGGACCGGAGCAGAGCAGAAACCTCTTCTGCTGTAGCAGGTGCGAATGAGTGTAGAATGGTGGAGGGAGTGGGGTTGGGTACTATATTGGTAGGGGAAGGAGATTAATTAGAGATGTCTTCTGTGATTGTAGAGATCTTCTCAGTGAAGTGAGATGCAAAGTTTGTGACAGACAAGGTGGTAGAAGGAGGGGGAGTTAAAAGGCGAAAAAGAGCATCACAAGTGTGAAATAGGTGTTTGGGTTGATGGGACCGCTGCACGAGAGGGATACTCCCACTGGAATATACTGTTAAGTGGATTATCCCTCCGTGCAGCAGAACCGACATTTCACCTTAAAATCTGTAACTCCAACAATATTCATAATATTTGCACGAACAGACGTTCGGTAGATAGCTGGGGTCTGAGTGCACATTTCGTGTGAATACCGCTCAGATCCAAGCTAAATTAACTGAACGCCGCACAAAATACATTCACTTAGTTAATTCGTTTCAAAGTACCGAACACCGATGGGGAACCACAATAGGAGAAGACCGAAGCTCCCGAACGGCCTGGAAGTACCGCGGTGTTCGTGTTGTTGAGTAGCCGTTTTTAGTTCCACGCGCTCGACGACCAAACACCGCTGGGGGAGACAAAGGATCCAAGATGGCCGACCGCCGCGTGGTCTGTAGTCGAACGACGGCCACCTAAGAACACACTTAATTACCGATTGCAACAATGTTGCAATCAGGTAATTGGTGCCACACGCCTCTAAGTGTGTGGGCTTGGGTTCGGTACCTAATTCATTTCACGAACAGCCGGTAGTTGCTGTTCGTGAAACGACCATGTAAATGCCAGCGGCTTTCGGCTGCTAGCATACGAATACCATAGGAATACACCAGCACAGCATAAGAGGGAGCTGGGTGCAAAAGCGAAGCGGCCGTCCCCTAGCGCTTGTCAAAATGTATTATCTTTGGAATTCCCACAGTTATCCAAGTAACAGATGGAGCGATAAAAGGAACCATAACAGATTTAATGAGTCTTTCAAAGTTTCACAGTCTGGTGACCGGGACCCAGACACTGTCTGGGCGGCGGTCGGACGACCGGGACCCAGTATGCCTGATGTTGAAGTTAGGAGTCACAGTGTGGAATGGATTAGCAGGGTCTGGTGCAGGGTAACCACACACCGCCTGGTGTTGAGCACCAGCGTTTGTGCGGCCACATACCAGGACCCTGATGCAGCTTCCGTAAAAAGAGTACTGGATACCAGAAGCCATCACCAGACTGATCCGCAACTTGGAACAGGATGTGACCTTCACTGTAGCAGCTGTGCACGCTTTTGGCATTCTCACCCTGCTGCCTGTCTGCACTGCAGCGTAACATTGGCCTTCCCGCTCACCGCCTCATATGCCACGTGCCCACAAGGTGGAACTCCACTTTGCACATGCTGGAGAGCAGGCGATCGTGGAGTTTCAGCTGCAGCACGCACGGTTTAGTCGCTCTGCATCAGACTTGCCCTCCATATGATCAGAGTTAAAGTCCCTGTACAGAATCGAGCCCTGATTCCCCGTTACCCATGGTCACCATGGTAGGTGCAGTAAATGGTATTGCTCGTGGGTGACTGCATACCGGGCCAGGAGGATTTGTGTAATAAAGGGATAGTCTCTGATCTGCTCTTCTGGTACAGCCTGGTAAATATCTGCTGCCTTCCCCACTAGTTTGCTGGCCAGGATGGTGAGTCAGTCGGTTGGGTCCACGTCTTGGAGTAGGCACTGGCGCTCAAAGTCTTGTAAAAAGTAATCGATCCCTTCTTCTGCTTCCTTGAACTCTTTGAAGGCATTGTATGGTAGCTTGTGGGCCAGAGTGGTTGTGCTTCCCGGCACCCTCTTCTCCCTTCTTCCTTCATCTGGGTTCATGGAGGTCGCCCTCTGTTTATTGGCAAGGACATAGGCTTGCACCTCCAAAAAGGTCCTGCTGACAGTCTCCTGTTAGGGTGGCTCTCGGTAATATGCCAGGCGCCGTTCCACCTCCTTGCGTACTTCCTCCTCATCTCCGGCCCCTGGCAGGGGTTTGTTGCCTCATTGCGTGCCTGGTCATCCTCCATGAGCGCAGCAGTCAATTTGGCTTTGTTACGCCCACCAGACATTATTCCTCTGGCTCCACACAAGTCCTGCAGTGTAGGTCGCTTTAGAGCACTGTAGTCCACGGGTCTGTTGGCAGGGACATGGGATCCCGTCGCTTGCCACCAATTAAAGCAGGACCTGGGTAACCAATGGTCATCCCTTTTGATTAGAATAGGTCAGACCCATTTCCCCAGTAACCGGATGGGACACAGTTCCAGGATACAACGTTTGATAATCTGTATTTGGGTACACAGCTTTGCCTCCTGTTGCCTCCTCCACCGCCGCTTCCACCTACACCGCCACGGTGTATACCCAGATATATCAGAGCTGCTGCAGAAAGTGCGGGCCATCTGTGCGCGCTTTCGGCATTCTCACCCTGCTGCTGCTCACCTGTCTGCGCTGCAGCGTAACTCCGGCCTTCCCGCTCACCGCCTCATGAGACAGTGCGAGCAGCAGCAGACAATAGTGGAGTTTCAGATGCAGCACGCACGGGTCAGTCGCTCTGCGGAACAGTTTTATTTTTTTATATGTCCCAATATTTTGGGAACTACCTTAAATTAAAAAAAAAAAAATATATATATATATATATATATATATATATATATATATAAAAAACTGTGTTACCTCCTCCTCCACCGCCGCTTCCACCTACACCGCCTCAACCTATAGGTCACGTAGTATAAACTATGTACACAATAGCAGAGGCTTGTGAAGGCCTTTTCTACATGCATC